>NW_027041423.1:0-73531 GCF_037179485.1 Ochlerotatus camptorhynchus
CTTTTCAATTTTAATGTAATTAACTTTAATCGAGTTCTTTTCTAAAGAGCGTTGATAGGTAAGACTTGAATATTTTATTTGGTATATTGAAATCAGAAATCCACAATAAGATTAAAAAATATAGCTAACCAAAGTTGGCAATAAAAAAAAACATAAAATGTTGAATAACTCACTTAGCAGTCATTTCCAACCCTATTTTTCATGGGGATTTTTTCATAACTTTAGGAGCCCTATCTACCCTGAAAATATGTAAAACCCGGAACCTAACACCCTGTATACTCGATCATTGGTGATCGAAATTGAAGAGAGAGAGAAAGAGAATCGGAGAAGGCTTGTAAGAATGCTTGCCTGGCGTGTTCGCGCCACTTGTGACTTGTAAACGGGCATAATGTAATTCGACCTCGTTTGCCTTTTTGTTCAAGAATTGCTTAATATGATTTGTGCGGCTCATCATCATGCGTGCATTGCGTTGCTCAAATAGGTTCGATAACTGCGAAGGGTCTGAAAAACGACGTCAGCTAGAATAGCAAACGATTTATGGAAAGTAATTGATGAAGTGCAAACATGTGTGATGCACATGTTACACCATCTCCCTACGGGAAACTGATTTAATGTAAAGGAAATTATGAAGTCAAAATATGCCTCTTACAACATTTGTTAAAGTATTTCGCTTTATGACTATTATTATTTTTGAAGATTTCACTATACCATCCCCCTGAGAGAGCGTTTATCTTTATTTAAATTTCAGTAATCTGGATTTATGAACTGTTAGTTGCTTTTTGTTATTATTTATGCTAGTAGCATTTGAAAAGTTTACATCTATTACCTTATATGGTCCTTCGTTAACTTGATCTAGTTTATTTCTGTTTTCCAATAGGTCGTTTATCTTTAATTTTATGAATAGCGTCTAATTCACTTGCATGTACTACTTGTAACTTAATTTCTCTATCGTAAGCATCATAATTATTTATTTATTTATTTATTTATTTATTTATTTATTTATTTATTTTTATTTAATACATCCATCTGACAATAAGTCTTAATGAACCAGAAGCCATAACAAATACTAAATGTATCTGGAGTTAATAATACGTCTCTGGAATTGAGCAGCAGGTTCCCCAAACTCGAACAACTCTTCAACTGTAGAAAACGTGCGAATCATACTCGTAACAGGTTCATGTTGTCCAAAAGAAGAGCGGTGTGAGTCTTGACGCAATAGGAACGTTGAGCGTAGAAATCTGCTTGGCGCACGAAAGTTCAAGCAAGAGAGTAAATGTGTAGAGTCAATTTCACCACTTAATAACTTCGCGACGAATGTTGTCTGTTGAATTTGTCGCCGTCGTTGTAACGTTTCCATGCTTAGCAAGCGACATCTCTCAGCATACGGAGGTAAGTTTAGTGGATCTCTCCAAGAAAGTTGTCTTAATGCTCGACGAATGAGTGTTTTTTGGATACGTTCTATTCTGATGTTCCAGGAAAGTTGGTAGGGAGTCCAAACAACAGATGCAGTCTCGATAATCGGACGAACGATATGGAGATATGGTTTTTGCGTTAATTTCAAACTGTTACATTTTCGTCCGTATAGTAATTAAAAAGGCGTATAGTCATGATCGTGGTTTGGTGTGGTATTATAGCAGAAGCTATAATAAGGAATCCAGTCATCCCAATCGCTATTTCTCTCGTTACAGAAAATTTTCAGGCATTCATTCAAACACCTGTGATTTCTTTCTAACGCGCCTATCGTTTGTGGGTGGTAAGCGGCGGAGCACGTGTGTTTGATGTTTAACATTTTACAAACTTCTTCAAAGACAGCTTTGAATTCTGTACCTTAATCTGTTTTAATGTTAGCCATCGGTTCGTAGACAAGCATACATTTTTCAACTACGGCTTTCGCCATGGTAGTTGCTGATTTATCAGTTATGGGCACTAGTATAATATATTTAGTGATATCGATTTCCATTTTCAGATAATGGAAAAGGTCCTACTGTATCTATTGATACAACGTCGAATGATATTATCGGTGTTGTCGTATGTATAATGTTTGTTCAATAAACATGAAGAACAAGACTTCACGAATTCTGATATCGTCCTTTCCATATCAGGCCAAGAGTACATGGCTTTAATCTTCTTATAGAGTCGATTAATGCCTAAATGTCCTCCTGTGGGTATATTATGGTATTGTTTTAATACTTCTTTGATTTCATTTACGTTTGATAATATTTTGGGTTTATCATAAACCAATACGGTAACATTCCGAAGAATATTGTTACGAACTTCTTTAAATAAATCCATTTCTGTAAGATTAAAAAGTTAATCGCTTTTTGATAAAGCTACTTGTTTGATTGTTCTCTTGTTCCTTTTATTATATTCATTTTTAGTAATGTCTTCGACTGAGGCCTCGCTTCAAATATTTGCTTTAGCATTTCTTTAACATCGTTTTTGATATTATGGTTGTACCCTAAGGTACATTTGTGTAATTTTTCTTTAATAATAAAAATATTAGTTTGTTTTTATATTGTTCGAATGATAATTTTGGTAATTCGAAGGCTTCGTGGTTGCTTATTGCTTCGGAGTTGATCAGGCTCCTGTGATGAAGAGTTAGACTTTGATTTATTTTCTTTAGCCATCGAACGTGTAACGACGTACATATTTCTTAAAGAGTCGGAGTCTATTTGAATTCGAGAAAGGGCATTCGAGATGTTTGGGGGAAAGTTTTGGCGTGGTTTGGACTAGCAATTTCTCGATGGTTGAAAAGAACTAAAACTGAACGCATCTGCTCGATACAAGATTTATTTTACTAATAATTCAACTGACAAGGTTTCTCATTTAACAGGTAACGCAAATACAACATTGTATGTGTATACACTGAAATAAGTGGACTGTATTCTTCTTACTGAGCAATCAACAGAGTCAACATCCGGAAACAGACAGATCTTAGTCACTGCCCGTTTAAACTCGCTACTCGCCTTCTTGACGGTGACCACTCTCACCACCCTGTCCTCACCTGGATGTGTAGCAGTGATGCGGCCCAAATTTCACTGCTGTGGTGGAACGTTCTCCTCTCGCAGTAGCACCAAAGCACCTATTTTGATGTCCAGAACATCGCCCTTCCATTTCTGCCGTGTCTGCAGCGTGTGCAGGTAGTCAGCAGACCATCGCTTCCAAAAATGTTCTCTCATGTACTGCACATGTTGCCACCTTGACAGTCATCGTCCCAACCCAGCTTCAAACTCCATAGCTCTTGCATTATCAGTTTTGCGGTGGTCACCACCGGTCCTAGGAAACCCAGTGGGTCGAAAAGCTTGATAATTTCTGATAGAACCATCTTTTTGGTGAATCTGCCTCCATTCAGCTCCAGGTGTGGTACGTTGAAAGCGAAGTAGTCGTAATTACACGCAGAAAAATGGATTTTTGTTTCAGGGCCTAATGTATTTTGTTATTGATTCAAACATATTGTATCACTAGTTCAACGAAACATATTTTTGAATCAACAAAATGGTTTTTGGAATCAACAAACAGATTATTGACTCTACAACCGGTTTGTTGATTCAAAAATATTTTTCTTTGAACTAATCAAATAATATATTTGAATCAATACCAAAAATATATTAGGCCCTGAGCCAAAAATATATCCATTTGAATATAAAAATCATTTCTCTGTGTGTACGATTCCATATTAGCCCCAAAGTCTTGATAGTGTCGTTGATATCGGACATCTCGAAGTCTACCTGCTTTTCCTGCAACTTGTCTGGGATGGACTGAAGAACTTCAGCGCTATTGGAGCAAAATTTATGCACACCGAAGCCACCTCGGCTCAGCATGTCCTTTAACTGCTTGTAGATTTCCACGACGGCTGCAGCTGTTTTGCCTCCAGCGAGAAAATCATCTATGTAGCTATCCTCCTTGAAAACGCCAGCTGCCACAGAAAAGTTTTCTGCTTCGTCCGTAGCCAGCTGTGTCATCGCCCTTGTGGCAAGGTAAGGGGCACTCGAACAGCCGTATGTGACCGTTGTTAATTCAAAGGTAGCCATTTCGTTCGCGTCGTTGAACCACACAATTCTCTGATACTTTCGATCGTACTAGTACCTGCCGGTACATCTTAGGTACATCCGCTATTAGCACTACCTGATGCGTACAGAAACGTAGCATGATAGTGACCAAGTCGCTTTGCACTGTTGGTCCTACCAGCTGGGTGTCGTTGAGAGATATGCCTGTCGTTGACGCCGCCGAGGCATCAAAAACCACTTTTGTAGTCGAGCTGGTGGCCTTGTAGACTGCGTGGTGCGGTAAGAAGTAGCCTTCCTCCGGGTTGTGGCTTACCTCTTGCATATGGCCCAGAGTCGCATATTCTGTCATGAATTGCGTGTAGGCTTCTCGCTTGGATGGGTTTTTGGTAAGACTGACCATCAGCCTTCCAAGTCGGCGCTTCGCATTCTCATAAGAGTCGCCCAGTTGACCCTTGAGATTATTGAATGGCAGTCTAATAACGTACCGCCCCTCATTGTTTCGGCTGTGCGATTCATCGAAATGTTGTTCTACAGCACGCTCTGCTGAGGTCATCTTGCTGGTGTGATACCCTGCCTCCAGTTCCCAGAATCTGGAGAGAGTACGGTTGACATCTTCATACGTGGTTGCTAGCTGACAGACTCGTCTTTGGACAGCCGATTGCTTGGTCCCCGCAGAACCGCTGACGACCCACCCGGACACAGTTTCAGCCAGTGTCGGGAAGTCACTTCCTATCTTCACACGTCCCTTCCTTAGAATGTCGTAGAATATTTCAGCGCCGATAATCACATCGACGACATCCGGAACATCAAACGGTGGGTCTGTTAGCTTGATGCCAGCAGGGAGTGGCCAGTTTTGGATTTCTACCTTACCTGTCGGTAGCTCGGTGATTGATGGGGTCACTATAAAATCAAAAACAGCAGAAAACTCGCCATCTCGAGACGACACCTTCGTATGGACAACCTTGTTGGCCGTTGTCTTCATCCCGTTCAGTTCGCAGATCGTAATCGGCGGATTCATTACTAACAACTGCATGTTGAGTTTCTTCGCCAACCTCTCCGTGATGATGTTGGACTCAGAGCAGCAGTCCAGCAACGCTCTACATGTCGTAGTTGCATTACCGGAACCGAACACCACGATCTTCGCTGTAGACAGAAATATTTGCTTCGATATTGGTTGCGTTTGTGTGCAGCAGCTGACTATGCGCTGCTCAGGTGCAGCTGGTGGTTCTTCTTTCTTTTCAGCCTCCACTGAATTCTTCGGTTGGTTGATCTCAGTTTGCTTCCTGGAATCTTCTGAGCGCTTTTTGTGGAGGAAGCTGTGGTGATGCTTAGCACAGATTTTACAATGCTGGTCCGATGTGCAATCCACTGTACGATGTCCTGGGCGCAGACAGTTAAAACATAGACCTGCCTTCTTGACCTTGTCAAAGCGCTCGGCACCAGGTAGCTTTTTGAACTCGGTGCACTTATATATAGAGTGGGGATTGGAACAGCACGGGCACGATTCCTTGTTTGTTTGAACGAACATTTTCGTTTGTTTAGGCTTTATCGGTACCTGCTGCTGTCCGAGTTTTGCTGCTACCTGCGGGTGATTGATGTGGGTGTAGTTCGTCAACTTCTGAAGGACACGGCTTCGTTCTTTAAGGAAATCAATCAGAACCTCGAATGATGGGAGTTCGCCGCGATTCAATGACGACTCCCACAACTTTCTGCTTTCTCTGTCCATCCGCTTGCTGATCAAGTTGATAAGAATCAGCTCCGACAGGCCTTCTACCGGGAGCTCCCGGGTTTTCAAAGCATCTACATGCTTTGTGCATGTCTCCACCAATTTTCGCATCTCATCGCCGTTTTCTCTGATCAACTTAGGCAGATCTAGCAACGCATCGATGTGAGTATCGATGATCAATCGCTCATCCTCATATGCATCTTCCCACAATCGCCATGCCGACTCGTCGTAGTTGTTGTTTTTAATTACCTCTTGATCAATTTTGTCTGCTGCGTTGCCAATCAGTGTGTTTTTTAGGTGGTACAATTTGATCGCTGGCGACTCATTTGGATACCGACCCATCACGGTTTGGAACATACATTTAAATGAGTGCCAGTTTTTCAACTTTCCATCAAATGTAGGCAATGGCACTTGTAAGTGAGGGACGTTGTGTATCATCTGTGTTCTCGGAAGGGATTCCGACGCATTGGCGTTTTGTGCCAAAGCTCGACTTGAATCATCGCGCTTCAAGTCAGCTATCTTTGTCTGCACTTTCACATATAAGTCGGCATGGAGTGTTTCGAAATCAAGGTAAATGGTTTTCCATTCACCTTTTCTATCCCTGGCGACGAGACCGACTGCTTCGTTGTAAACGGAATCGAATTCCTCGTAGGACTTCTGGATTGTTTGCTGCTGAAGAGTCAGGTAGTGTATGTTGTTCGCTTCATCCTTGTATATCGCCTTTTTAATGCGATGCATTTTCTCCATGATGAGATCCCGACGTTCGCTTAGGTTTTCCAATGTTTGCTCCATTTTCTGGCGCACTTTCTTCACCCGGTCTAATTCTTTCTGTTGGGCAACACTGAACTCCAGCGGCGACTTCGAGAACTGAGCAGTTTCTTCATCCGTATCAGTGGATTCCTCCTGAACTCTTGATCCCGTCAAAGCCGCCAACAGGTTTTTTCTCGTTACACTTCTTGTTACTCTGGGAGTATCACTAATTTTCTTATATGATTTCCTTTTATGTTCACTCATTAATCTTCTTTTGCGTTTTGTTCACAAAAAGTTTCACTTTTTCCTCTTCTCACTTTTGTTTTCGCAAGCCTTGTGCTTTCGCCGTTCTTCGCTGCCGCAATGGCTGATTACGGCGCTTTTTCACATAACTATGTACTAAAAGCTTCGCGCTTCTCCTTTTTTCCGTCGTTCGAAAGCTTCGCGCTTTCACTCTTCTTTGCAACCGCCCTGTACGGGTGCGGAGCTTTGCACTTAACTACACTTTTATTCTGGAAGCTTCGCGCTTCGCTTGCTTTTGCCAGCACGCCCTGTACGTACCGAAATCCAACTTAAACTTCGGCAAACTGTGCCGCTGCTCATCCAGTGGCGGAACGCCAGACCAGATAATCCACTTAAAGAGCGTTTGACGATCTTTCGCACTTGTGGTAGCTCAAACCACTTTTCCACGTAATCACGCAACACGTTCTTGCATGCACGCAGTCGCCAATAATGGCGCCGTCAAAGATTTTGATGTAAATCCAATTTCTTCTTGCACTTACGATCAAAAAAGATTCCGCGAACCATCCAGAAATCGCAAAAAGTTGTCCAAATCCGGATCCCGATAGGATCAAAATGTTTGGGGGAAAGTTTTGGCGTGGTTCGGACTAGCGATTTCTCGATGGTTGAAAAGAACTAAAACTGAGCGCATCTGCTCGGTACAATATTTATTTTACTAATAATTCAACTGACAAGGTGTTCCGTCTGTTCCCAGAAGGACTGAAGTGAGGTAGCACCCAATCCTATTTCTACGGCAACACTACGAACAACGACGCTCAATACTATCGAATCCCTACCGTGCGAGGGAGAACAGTACAAAACGAGATCAGTATTAATTCAACCTTCAAAGTGTGTACACTAGAGCAAAGAGCAATAAATGTAGTTAAGTTAGTGTAGCAAAAGTGTTCTTTCCATCGAACCGATCATCCGAAATTACAGTCCACCACCGAAGATCCGTCCATCCAAGGGAATCGTCAAGGGCACTTCCAGTGTCATCCCAAGATCGTTTTCCACGGCGATTCCCTCCCGCATGTGTTATGGTTCATTGCATCAGAACATAATTTGGTTCTTCGAACCGGATCGGAATGCAGCCAAGGTTTAGCTGCCCACGAAGAGGATCGGTACCCAGTCCACGAGAGGTTTCCTGCCAGGAGAAAAGCCTAATCATCCCGAGCGAACACATCGTTGCTACACGAAACGAAACGAAACGAGTTTCTTGCTGCTGGTGCTGTGTGCACACATTCGTATGCGTCGCGTAGTGAGCGGTCCGCAATCGTCCGCCGTCACAAAAGACAAAAAGTGAACGCCATTTTGCTAATTCCGAACGAGTCGAAAACAAGTGTGTGCGTGTACAAGGTCATGTACAGGTGCGTCGTGTGTGCAACATTGCCGAATTCATACCGAAACATTTAGTCCCGTCGCGTGTGCTACGTTGCCAGGTCCGTATCGAAACGATGAGTGCGTCGCGTGTGTAAGAAAAAGGCAACTAAAAAACTGAAGTGGAAAAGTGACCTTGAAGCCAAACCAAAAAATGCCGGTAGAACATTCACCGTTGAAACAAGTGCAGCAAGAGGAGCAACTACAACAATTGGATCAAGCGGAACAATCAGAAGACGTTCCAATTGTGCAACATATGGAGTTGCCGGGTCCGCCTACCGGGCAGCTTTCAAGATCCAATTCATCAGGTTCATTTCACGGATTCAATTGGGAGGAGGCTATGGATTCTGAAACGATGCGGAGATTGAAGGGTCTGTTCCGGCAGAGAGGACAAATCGAGCAGAAGCTAGTGCGAATCCAGTTAACCTTGAGAGACCAAAAAAGTATGAGGTTGGCCCAGCTGCAGTGCACCAAGGAAAAACTCGTAGCCATCTACACCGAGTTTAGCCACTTCCATAGCTCATGGCCTTGATTCCTGACGAAGCATCGGATGAGCAGGATGACATTTACTGCTCCTTCGAGAATCGTCACAATGAGTTGTCAAATCGCGTTCAGGAATTGATCAACTTCGCTACACCACGGCAACCTGCAACTTTTTCTGTTCCCGCACCACAAGTCATCATCCAGCAACAACCACTGAAAGCGCCAATCCCTACGTTTGACGGCAATTACGCTAATTGGCCGAAATTCAAGGCGATTTTCCAAGACGTGATGGCGCAGTCTGGGGATTCGGAAGCGCTGAAGTTGTACCATCTGGACAAAGCGCTGGTTGGATCCGCTGCTGGAATACTGGATGCGAAGACGATCAATGAAGGTAATTATCAGCAAGCCTGGAAGGTGCTATCCGATCGGTACGAGAATACGCGTGTGATTGTGGAATCTCACATCCGAGGATTGCTTTCGTTGAAGAAGATGTCGAAAGCAACGTTCAAGGAATTGGATAGCCAGCTGAGCGAAGCAACCGGTCACGTCGAAAGCCTTCGGTACCAGAAGCAAGAGCTGGTCGGTATTTCCGAGCACATCGTGGTGTATCTCATCGTCACTGCCTTGGATGATTCGACGCGAATGGCCTGGGAACGTACCCAACAGAGAGGAGTGCTGCCGACGTACGAACAGACGATTTCATTCATCAAGACCAGCTGTCAAGTCCTAGAGCAGTGTGAGTCATCGCGAGTGCTAGCGCAACCAACTATCTCCAAACCCAAAGCCATATCGACTACAAGCAAGATGCCGTTGCTGAAGAGCAACACAGCCACCACGAGTTCCAGCACATCCCAAGGTCATTGCCAATTCTGTGGCAGTGGACATTTCAACTTCCAGTGCACGGAGTTCAAACAGCTAACAGCAACTCAGAGGGCAGAGAAAGTTCGAACGACAGGTTTGTGCTTTAACTGCCTCCGCAAGGGAAACAGTGTACGCCTCCGCAATCCAAACAGTGTACGTCCAGCAAAACGTGTCGAAAGTGCAGCAGAAGACATCATACCCTACTACATGATGACAACGAAAGGGACAGCAGCCAGGATGTCAAAGCGAACGTCGCTTCGCCAAAGAATCGTGAAATCAACAAACCACCAGCTAGTGTTCAACCTTCTGCTTCGGTGGTGGATGAACCCGTGTCCACTGCATGCTCAAGCGATCACGTCCAAACATCGAAGACCGTTTTGCTGCTTACTGCAGTCGTCCAAGCCATCGATAAGCATAACCAACCGCATCCATGTCGAGTCCTGCTCGACAGTGGGTCACAAGTGAATTTCGTCACCGAAGAAATGGCAAACCGCCTCGGTTCTCCTTAGATGAAAGCCAACGTCCCGATTACTGGAATCAACGCCTTGAGAAGCCTAGCTCGTGACAAAGTGTTCGTAAAATTCCGATCGAGCTACGGCCAACAAGCCAACATCGAGTGTCTGGTTACACCCAAGGTAACTGGAACTATTCCAAACAGCAGAATCGATTTCAGCACCTGGAAATTCCCTGACGGCATCCAACTCGCCGATCCACGTTTCTTCTGCCCCGAGAAGGTCGACATGCTGATCGGGGGAGAGCTTTTCTTCGACATTTTGAAGCCCGATCACCTGAGCCTAGGTGCAAATCTACCGCAACTTCGAGACACTCATCTTGGATGGGTGGTAGCCGGAGTGATAAACGAGCCGTACGTTTCGAACGCGGCTATCCAACACGCCAACTCTGCTTCGATCGATTACATCGAGGAATTGATGCACCAATTCTGGAAGATGGAGGAAGTACCAGACGCTTCTCCATTTTCACCCGAACAACTGTCCTGTGAAGCCCATTTCTTATCGACGTACGAGCGTGATTACACCGGTAGGTTTGTTGTGAAGCTGCCATTCAAGGATAACGTGGACCAGTTGGATAACTGCCGCTTTCTGGCGCTCAAGCGATTCTTCATGCTCGAAAAACGTTTGGAACGCAATCCCGAACTCAAGCAACAATACGTCGGTTTCATCAAGGAGTACGAGGATCTCGGCCACTGCCGGGAAATCAAGGAAGCTGATGACCCACCGAATCTGAGTAGGTACTACCTGCCCCATCATGCGGTGCTGCGTCCTTCGAGCTCAACCACCAAGTGTCGAGTGGTATTCGACGCTAGCGCCAAGTCCGAACCATCCAAGCTGTCGCTCAACGAGGTGCTCCAAGTCGGCCCAGTAGTGCAGAATGGAATATTCTCAATTACGCTGCGATTCCGTAAGTACCCATATGCTTTTTCAGCCGATGTAGCCAAGATGTACCGTCAAGTGCTCACGGCGCTACTGGACAGGCGGTTCCTGCGATGCTTCTGGCGATCCGATCCATCGCATCCGTTGAGGGTACTTGAATTGAATACCGTTACGTACGGTACAGCTTGTGCACCATACCAAGCAACGAGGTGTTTGGTGCAGCTTGCCCAGGAAGAAGGTTCTGAGTTTCCCATCGGTGCTCGGATCCTGATAGAAGTCTTCTACGTCGACGATGCTTTATCTGGAGCCAACACCCTCGAAGATGCCATCGAATGCCAACGTCAGCTGAAAGCCCTGCTTGCCAGAGGTGGATTTCATATCCACAAATGGTGCTCCAACTCGGATGAGTTTCTCGAGCACATACCACCTGCAGATCGAGAAAAGAAAGTTCCGTTACACGAGTATGGACCCAACGAAGTAATCAAGGTACTTGGATTGCTCTGGGATCCGAACATCGACATTTTCATGATTGCCAATCCACCAAGCGTTTCGCAACCTGCCGATAAACCAGCCACAAAACGCATCATTTACTCCGAGGTGGCAAAGTTGTTTGATCCACTCGGATTGTTCGCTCCAGTGATCGTCACCGCGAAGTTATTGGTTCAGCAGCTTTGGAGGACATCAGCAGGATGGGACGATCCAATCGACGAGGACACTCATGAACAATGGTCCACTCTTCAAGCATCACTACCAGAGCTTGGTCGTATTCACATTCCAAGGTGTGTCACGTTCCCGGATACTATCGCTCAAGAATTGCATGGTTTCGCTGATGCATCGAATGTGGCGTACGGTGCGTGCGTCTATTTGAGGAGTATTTTCGCCAATGGATCCGCAAGCTTACGTCTTCTGTGCAGCAAGTCAAAGGTCGCTCCATTGCACGATCTTTCCATTCCACGAAAGGAACTTTGTGCTGCGCTTCTGTTGACGCAATTGGTCGGTCAAGTGATTCCAGCGCTTCAGATGTCTTTTCGAGAAGTTGTCTTTTGGTCGGACAGTACAATCGTTCTAGCATGGCTCAAAAAACCCTTGGATCAACTTCAAACTTTTGTGAGGAATCGAATTGCTGTAATACAAACGGAAACCAGTGAGTATTGATGGAATTATGTTCGTTCGGCTAGCAATCCCGCCGATATCGTCTCTCGAGGCCAACTGCCGGAAGCTTTGAGACAAAACAGCCTCTGGTGGAATGGTCCGAAGTTCCTGTCCGCATCCGAATACGACGGTGAAGACACCGAAGAGATTCCCGACAACAACCTTCCCGAGCTGAAGGTCCAAGCTGCAACTCCTGCGGTAAGTTGTGAGCCTTTTCCGTTCTTCTTCAAACACAGCTCTTTTCGAAAAATTCAACGCATCATGGGCTACGTGTTGAGGTTCGTCAGCAACTGCCGAAGGCTACGGTCACCCGATCGTGTGAAGCAAGCCCATCTCACTGTCGAAGAGCTACATCAAGCATCGGAAGCAATCGTCAAGGTGATTCAACAAGTGCACCTTGGTGATGAAATTCAACGACTGGTCTCCAATCAACCATGCAAACGTCTGGGCAACCTGCGCCCGGTGTATGAAAACGGCTTGCTGCGAGTCGGAGGGCGATTGGATCGCTCGAAACTGCCGTTTGCAGCGAAGCATCAACTCATTCTTCCCGACAAGGATACTGTAACGAGAAAGTTGATTAGTGCCTTGCATTTGAGCATCTGCACATCGGTCAAGCCGGTTTGATCAACATCATTCGGCAGAGGTACTGGCTTCTGAACGCAAAGTCTACTGTGCGACAAGTAACACGGTCATGTGTGAAATGTTTTCGCACGAATCCTGATGAAACCAAACAGCTAATGGGAAATCTACCGACATCGAGAATCGTACCATCGCCTCCGTTCGCAGTGACTGGTGTGGATTATGCCGGTCCGTTTCTGGTGAAACAAGGTTCACATCGTCCGAAGCTCTTGAAAGCGTATGTAGCAGTCTACGTGTGCATGGCGACGAAGGCTGTGCATTTGGAGGTCGTATCCGATCTGTCGTCGGATGCCTTCCTAGCTTCGTTGAAGAGATTCATCAGTCGACGAGGAATGGTCCAACAAATTCATTCGGACAATGCAACTAATTTCCACGGAGCAAACCACGAACTACACGAGTTGCATCGGCAATTCCAAGATCAACAAACTGCGAAGAAGATCCAACAGTTCTGCCAAGCACGTGAGATACAGTGGCATTTCATCCCGCCGGACGCACCAGAGTTCGGTGGTCTCTGGGAAGCGGCGGTTAAGGTGACGAAAACCCACCTGAAGAGAGTCGTACGCAACGTGAAGCTGACATTCGAAGAAATGGCAACCATCCTGACGGAAATAGAGGCCATCCTAAACTCGCGTCCGTTGTACAGCGTGTCCAGCGATCCTGCAGATCCACAGGTAATTACGCCAGCTCACTATCTTATAGGTCGTCCGCTGATCGCTCCAGCCGAGCCGTCCCTGGAAGATATCAACGTTAACCGACTCGATCGATGGCAACATCTTCAACTGATGCGTGAGCATTTTTGGCGAGCGTGGTCCAGGGATTACCTCAATTCTCTCCAACCACGCAAGAAGAATCTACGAGCGACACCAAACCTTCGACCTGGAATGGTGGTCGTACTCCACGACAAGACTCAACCCCCGCTCAGCTGGAAGCTGGGTCGAATCACATCAGTGTATCCAGGTGATGACGGTTTAGTACGGGCCATCGATGTGTTCACCAACGGATCAACGTACCGTCGTCCTATCAACAAGGTCTCCGTACTTCCAATCGAGGACAACGTTTGCCCCTCATCGGTACCTGAAGCTGTTGATACGATGTCTCAACCGGGGGGAGAATGTTCCGTCTGTTCCCAGAAGGACTGAAGTGAGGTAGCACCCAATCCTATTTCTACGGCAACACTACGAACAGCGACGCTCGATACTATCGAATCCCTACCGTGCGAGGGAGAACAGTACAAAACGAGATCAGTATTAATTCAACCTTCAAAGTGTGTACACTAGAGCAAAGAGCAATAAATGTAGTTAAGTTAGTGTAGCAAAAGTGTTCTTTCCATCGAACCGATCATCCGAAATTACAGTCCACCACCGAAGATCCGTCCATCCAAGGGAATCGTCAAGGGCACTTCCAGTGTCATCCCAAGATCGTTTTCCACGGCGATTCCCTCCCGCATGTGTTATGGTTCATTGCATCGGAACACAAGGTTTCTCATTTAAGGCCTGTATAGAGATCGAAGCGAAGCGAAAATCTCATACAAAATACTAAATTTTTCACCAGCGTGAAAAACGCAATTGGCAAATTGTTCACTTTGCTTTGAACTGTAAACAGATACGATCGCGAAAAGAGCAGCAGCTAAGCGAAAAGTTGACGTTTCGGGAGAGCGTATTTGTCAAATTTTCACTTCACCGGAGGTGTAAACTGATCGATTTCGTTTCACATGAACTGTAAACTGCGAAAAAAGGAAACTGGAAAATGTTCCACAAACATTTTTTCATAACCTTTTTCGCTAGCGAAATTGGATATTTGGTTGTTGTGTGGTTGGAGTGGAGAGAAAAATATGCGTGGAAGCATCGGGAATACGCTCCCGGGTGAAGTGATTTGGTGAGTACGTTCCAGTTGAAGATTGTTGACAAGTGTATTTGTGGTGATGCAAATTATGGTTTAGATGACGCATGGCTTCAAACATTTTGTGTATCCAAATAAAACATATTACATACTAAATACGCACAGGGCATCGTCTGCTGACCATTGCCGCGGGTATATCGTGGGAGTCCCAGGTACTCGGTTCAAGCTTTAGTTGGCGGTGGTGGCTCTTCTTGACCTTCTATCCCCTGAGTAGTTAGTGTGAATAAGGGCGTCTATGTGATGTTTTGCTGTACCTGTTGTGGACGTCTAGTGCATCCTGTTCCCTTAACTGGTTAAGGACACCCTGTCTTACCTCAAAAGTTACCCTTTTTGAAGTAGTAGTCTTCACAACATAAAGGGCATCATTACGGAGCATGAGATTTGATCAAAATTATTCGCAGTTGTACTTGTCCAACGGCCCCGGCTGGGTGAGGGATAGAGGATGATACACACACACACACACACACACACACACACACACACACACACACACACACACACACACACACACACACACACACACACACACACACACACACACACACACACACACACTGACACACACACATACACACACATACACACACATACACACACACACACACACACACACACTCTCACACACACACACACATACACACACACACACACACACACACACACACATACACACACACACACACACACACACACACACACACACACACACACACACACACACACACTCAGACACATGCACACACACATACACACACACGCACACGCACACACACACACACGCACACACACACACACCTTTTCCGCTAGCTAAATTTCATGATTTTTCGCGTGCTTCAATTTTCGTTTCGTTTCGATCTGTATACTATAGGCTTTAACAGGTAACGCAAATACAACATTGTATATTTGTATACACTGAAATAAATGGACTGTATTCTTTTTACTGAGCAATCACGAGACGACTTTAGATTTTCCTTTGATGTACCTGCTGCCGTGCTACGCATTCTGTCCCATGTTACTTTTGGACGTTTTTCACTTTTGTTCTTAAAACAGTACTTTTTAGGTAGACTTTGATATGAAAATAGAAAAAAAAACATATAATTTGTTCTTGGTTTGTATAAAAACAACATCAAGCATAATTGTCCCATGTTAAAATTCTACGCATAACTGTCCCACAAAGATTTTATTGACTGAACCTATCATTAAACGAATCGATTTGTTATTGAAACAGGATTTATATTATCAAAAGAAGTGGAAGTTTTATTTTATGTTAATAAATATTAAGAAAAACGGGATTGGATCATCTTGATGTAATAGATTCCTTTGCAATATATCGGATGAGATCTTTCCTTTATTTTTCTCGTAATCCCATTTTATTGTTAATGTTAATTATACATCACACTTTACACTTTACATTCACATCCTTACATTATTAGTCATTAGAGATAAAAATATATGTTTGTTTAATATAACCTTGAAATTTCAGTGTTACATCCACTTGATATTGTGAGCTGAGGAAACATAGAGCTGCATCTTATTATAGGGGAAATGACGGCTTCGGCATGACAGACTATTTTCGGCAACCCAAATTGAAACACTATTTTCACTGAATTTTCTTACGAAAACACTTCGCTGAATGCATGCAAACGATTCTTTATGCTTTCAGCTTCAATTTTACTATATTTTTACCACTGAGAAAAAGCAATCTAGCAGGGTTTTCTTGAAATGAAACACACGCACTACAAATTTTAGCTGATTTCGAGTTGCCGATAATAGAACAGCAAATTTACATGCAGTTCAAATGGAACGGTTGCCGAAGAAAAACTGGTTGCCGACAATACTCGCTCTCACTAGAGAAGATTGGAGCTTTGTAAAAGCGTTTCAAAACCGTTTTTGACAATTCTTTCGACTGAAATTGTTAGAGCAGCTGGCAGCAAAAGATTATAAACAAACCAATACTGCATATGTGTGCGTCCCATATAGAAAAAGGCTATAGAAAGAAGGTCGCTGCTTAGGTTGCCGAGAATACGTAAATTCCCCTATGTAAAATAATTATTATTTTCATTGCAGAACATCAACTATTTTATCTATATAAATTTATATTCATTATTTCATATATAATGTTTTGATATATTTCATTTCTCCATTACATATATTTTCATTACATAAATAAATACTGGGTTGGGAGGGAGCATCAGGGTATTATTTGACCTGGGACTGGACGATGGAGTGGTATGACAACCGGAGTCTAGGAGGGAATAAACACATTTTCGTAAGAAAATCCAGTGAAATTAGCATTTCAATTTAGGTTGCCAAAAATAGTCTGTCAAGCCGAAGCCGTCATTCCCCTATATGTTTGTTATAATGTTTGTTCTGTTGGCTGTTTATTGAATCACAATGATAACATGTTGCCTCTAGCTTGGTTATACCGTGCCTTTACTGACTAGGCAGGCCCTTGTAAATATTGCTATGCATATTGCTATCAAATTTACACAACCACTATTTTTACAGATCTTCCGGGTCTACCAGCGGGTCAATTGGTGACTACTCAGAACCAGTCTTCACGGTACAACATGTGTGTACGAATCCCGGTCTTCCGTGTTTTTTTTGTTATTTTAAAATTTTATAATTTTGCTCCGTGCTCAAATCTGTGTGCAATGTACCCATGTACAAAAATCGTGTATTGTATGAAATATACCTGTGTACAAAATTGCGCACGTTCAAGCTGAACATTCGCTTAGGATGTTGTGCACACGTTTGTTCTAGATGTTTTGGTACATGTTTTCGTGACCATGACCGGTGCATGTTTTCGTGACTGCTCAGATCCAATTGCCAATATTTATATAGCAAAAAAAAATACTACAGTCCATATAGTCATTAAATGAGCGAAAAATCATTAAATTTACGTAGCAATCAATTTTACTTATGTTCTGGAAATTCCGGTGGGCCATCTGATAACCACTCGGAGCCAGCTGATATATAAAAAATCTCAACATTCCATAAATTTAGTTGCATAGAAAAATAAAGATTTCCTTTGTCAGTCCGCATCGTGCTCTCTTGTCATGCGGATCTATTTGCTTTTTGCTGAAGGAAATGTTACTGCTACATAAAGCTACAACAAATTTAAACAGAACTTTTCAGTGCTCAATATACCTGCAATTTTTCTACCTTTTTCGACTCTTATTCCTCGTCGATCCTTGTTTGGACCCTACCCGAGGTAATCCTGCTTGGATATCGATTTGGAAAATTCAGATTCTTATAGTAATCTGCATGGAAGTTGATTTGAATAAAGGTTTTACTGCCGCGCCATGATGCCATGTTCGATCTCTTAAAGATAATGAAGACGAGCTATTTAATTGTTGGAGAGTTCATAACGTGCATATTGCCGTTATAACTGAAACGTTCCTTAAACCTGGCCATAAGGTTAAAAGCGACGCAAATTATTTCATTTATCGAAATGATCGTCTTGATGGAAACGGTGATGGCGTTGCCATCATTGGTCATAGACGAATCAAACATAAAATTCTGTTTTCATTTGAAACAAAAGTTTTTGAAACTTTGGGAGTTTCTGTTGAAACAAAATTTGGACAACTTACGTTGCCTATTTGCCATTCCAATGCGTAGGCCAGAAAAAGTATATTCTCAATGGTTACCTTCAGAAACTTACCCGTCATAGGTCTAAATTCTTCATTATTGGTGATTTTAATGCAAAACATCGCTCATGGAATAATGCTCAAAGCAATTCTAATGGTAATATTCTGTTTGATGATTGTTCTGCAGGTTATTACACTATTCAATATCCAAACAGTCCAACATGCTTTTCTTCAGCAAGAAATCCCTCAACTATTGATTTGGTCTTAACTGATTCATGTCAACTTTGTAGCGAATTGGCTACCCATGCTGACTTCGGTTCTGATCACCTTCCCGTAACTTTTGAAATATCCCAAGAAATAATTCTAATCCCAACATTTCTACTTTCAATTACCGTAGAGCTGATTGGGAGCAATATCGAACATTTATGGACCATAACTTTGATCCAAACATTCCTTTGCAAACCAAAGATAAAATTAATTATGCTCTTGAATTGCTGACTACTTCTATGGTTGAAGCAAGAGCTGCCTCAGCAGTACCAAAATGCGAGGTTAAATTCGTTTCAATTATAATAGACGACGATCTTCAGCTCATGATCCGTCTTAAAAATGTCCATAGGAGACAATATCCAAGAACACGCGATCCTGCCATGAAAGTTATCTGGCGGAATTTGCAAAAACAAATTTAAAAAACGATTCTCTGTCCTGAGGAACAAAACTTTTGAAAATAATGTTTCGGAATGCTTTTGGAAGCTCACACCAATTTAAAAAAAACCTCAAAAGCCTATTCCAGTGCTTAAGGGAGGAAACTTCGACCCAAAAATAAAGAAAAAATATTTTTGATACGTTTTTATTTTTCTAAAAATATTGGGAAATAATATCAAAAATCCAAGAAAATCAGTTTCTTCCTTAGATTCTTGACAAAAATTACATGTAAAAATAGTTTTGCTATCATCATGAAAAAAAATACTCTCAGCAAAACCGAAAAGTCGATGTTTTGTGATTTTTTGAGTCCAACTTTATGCCATAATGTTTTTGCACCTGAATTTTCTTTGAAAAATTTTAAACAATGTGATTCTTTTGGATTTTTTATACTTTTTTTTTCAATATTCTTAGAAAAATCAATGCGTAATTATTTTTTTCGGAGCGGTGAAGTTTACCGCTCCGAAAACAAAAATGAGTTTTGATTTTTCTAAAATTATTGGAAAAAGATTTCAAAAAACTAAAAAAAAATACATTTTTTCATATTTAAAAAAAAAATCACGTGCAAAAATATTTTTTGTAATTTATCATGGCATAAAGCTGGACTCAAAAATCCACAAAACATCAACTTTTCGGTTTTGTTGATTGTCCAATATTTTTTCATGATGAGATAGAATAAATATTTTTAATACTTTGACTATATGTTAAGTATTACTTCTGCGTGAAGTGAACGATTTACATAGTTGAAGATGCTAAATTCAAATAACAGACTGAAGTGGTAATTTTTATACGATAGATGAGAAGATGAAAGTATATAATTGATAGTTCCGTACGGCAGTGTGAAAATTGCATATAGAGAGTAGAAAGCGAGCTAGACAACTTTTAGGAAGGTACAAATCAGTTTTGTCATCTCTCTTTACCAAACTCCCTCTTTGGAGAGGGATGGTGAGGGGTCAACTCCTCACCAACTCCTCAACGCCTTCAGCTCCTTGTCCCTTAATCCAAAAACAATTTTATCTTTTATGGCTGCATCTTTATGCGCTCCGAACCCACAATGACCTGCTAATAATTTTAGGACTAAAATATAATTTTCAGTCGGTTCGTCAACTCCGTGCAAACGCCCATTAAACTTATGTCTGTGCATCATATTAGGTTGCACTTTGTCCAACCTTTCGTTTAGTTTACTGATCATATCGTTGTATACCATGGTTGAAATATCAAACCCCGGATAAATAAGTTCCAGTTCATCAAAAATAACCGGACCACTCAAAGCAATAAAAAGATTTTTGTTGTTGTTGTTGTTGTCCGCAATATTGTTCAATTGAATTGTTTGAACTTCAAGTAAAATAAGAAATACCATCCATTAAAAAACCAGAACGTCCTTCAAACATTGGATTTATCGATATCAATTATTCATGTTATTTCAGCTCTTCGATTGAATACAAAAAATAAAATATTTAACCTTCTACAGACTACTACAACATTAACTAAATCAACTGGATCATTTATATATTTCAATTATAATGCATTACTCATCCAAATTAAAATGAAGCTGATGCAGCAGAGCAAGCAACAAGAATACATAACATTATGTACATATATTTATTTTACAGGTTATTTCTGCATGACATCATTTAGATGAGATTGCATGACATCATTTAGATGAGATTGGATTCCCATTTTATTTTTAGTCCTGTTAGTTACATTTTTTTCATTCTTAAAATATATCAAGTATCATTCGTGCTAAAAATATTTATTTACATAATATAACCTGGAAATTTCAGTGTTACATCCACCTTATATTATTATTTTCATTGCAGAATACCAGTTTTTTTTTATCCATATAAATGTATTTTCCTTTCATTTTATTTTTCCTTTACATATATTTACTGTACATAAATAAATACTGGGTTGGGAGGGATCATCAGGATATAATTTGACCTGGAACTGGACGATTAGAGTTGTATGACAACTGGAGTCTATGAGGGAATAAACACTATCATTTTCTTTATTCTACCGATTCGATTGTGATGGTGTGAATTCTACTTCAACAGTTTCAGTGAGATTGACGCGCCCTTCTTTACAAACCATCCTGCAGTAAGCTTAATAAGTATTGCGAATTGTGTTATCGATTTGTTGGATCGTATAGTTGGAAGGAGATTCTTAAATTCCCGTGGATTTCGTGTAAGTGTCTCTGCTCACGGGTCCACCCCTCCGTTTTTGGTCCTTCATACAGCGATATTGTGAATTCAGATCGGTAACTCAAATTGGAGATTGGAGCTGCATACAAGACAAGATCTTCGAAGGGATGGTGGCTACCTTACATATATTTTCCACTCGTCGCTATTGATGTGTTTCCGTTTGGAGAGAGATTCTTCTTTTATAAAAATATAAGTGTTGACTCCAGTATGTATCAAGTTTAACTGATCAACTCAGCACAGTGTTTATTTCATTTATTAATTCTCCTGAACATCACTTATCGCCTGACTTGTCGTTTTCTCTCTTTCCTTTATTACCGCAAAATCTCTCAGAGGGTTAAGACATTTGATCGACCATTACAGGAAAGAAATGCTTTCTCAGAATTTCGGCATGGTTTTCCCGAATTCCTCGATCAGAGGTTTCATGAGTTTGCTCGATTAACAAATCTTGTACATTCTCATCAGGGACATCAATAAGTATTTTTTGGGATATTCTTATTCGAAAAGTTCTACACCTACTAAAATAATTCTTATACAGGGTGTTTGGTTCCGGGTTTTACATATTTTCAGGGTAGATAGGGCTCCTAAAGTTATGAAAAAATTCCATGAAACATAGGGTCGGAAATGACTGCTAAGTTTGGTTTGTTTTTTCCGTCAATCTTGTTTTTCGTGCTGAGCACCAATGCTACCGACGTGCCAGGAAGGCAGCTCCCACACCTGGACCCTACCTATCGACCCATCAACTCATGAACCGGGGACCAACGGCTTATCCGAAGGAAGGCGTGATCAGAGATGTTATGCCTCAGAACATCCCGGCGGTGCCGACTGGGATTGAACCCAGGCCTGCTGGGGTGAGAGGTAATCACGCTTACCACTACACTACCGGTGCCGTTGATTCAACATTTTATGTTATTTTTTACTTTGGTTAGGGGCTGTCCATAAACTACGTAGACAGTTTAGGGGGTGGGGGGGGGGGGTTATGGCAACTATCCACGACCCATACAAATTTATTTTTTTGTATGGTCAATTGTCTACGCAGGGGGAGGGGGGGTCTATAATCCCAAAAAAAACTGTCTTCGTAGTTTATGAACAGCCCCTTAGCTATATTTTTTTAATCTTGATGTGGTTTTCTGATTTCAACATACCAAATGGAAGATTGATGTTTTACCTATCAATGCTCTTTGAAAAAGAATTCGATTAAAGTTAATTATCATACATTAAAATTGAAAAGTATGTTGAAAGTACCAAAAAAAACTGGTGAAATTTCATACATTTTAGTGTTTTTAAGTTGAAAATTTTCATTTCTGTTTATTAGTTGTTCTACAAAACATTCTCCATTATTATTATTATTATTATCTCTATTTAGGAGATTTTCAGCCGCAGGCTGGTTCATCTCCGAGAAAAACATTCTCCATGCAGTTCCCTAGATTTGGTAGTAACCTTGTAATTATTGATTTAAAACAGTCATAAAAACTTGTTGTTTTCTTAAAATGCGCTTGGCTGTTGCAGCGGACTACGCACATGAAAATTTGGTAGAATGTTATTGTAAATGTTGAGCTACATTCTTAACTTTCGATTACCGCACATCTCCTGCGCCGAAAGAAAACATAACTGCAGAGATGTTTCGCGGTATCGAATATTGCTCAGTCTCAGCAAAACACACAACGAGAGACACCGAATCGGCGAATTCTGAGAGTGGAATGGAGAGAAGTAAGTAGTGGTAATAAGTCGATGTCCCTTTTATTTCATAGCACTCGCAGCTCAGCTGCGGTGCTGTTTTGATGGAGAAGGTACACACACTTGGATTACTTGGAAACTCGGTTAAAATTCAAATGACTGTTATTCGTAAAGATTGGAGAAAATCGACAAATTTTCTTCTTCTTCTTCTTCTTCTTTCCTTTATTTAACGTCGGTCTCTGTTCCGCAATCTAGTGCCAATCACCGACGGACATCGATTGCTATCCATTGACGGCAATCGAATGTGCAGGAAGGCAGCTTCCACACCTGCATAGGATATCGCACCCATTCATCAACACACATGGGCCGGGACCATCCGAAGGAAGACGTGACCAGAGATTTTTATGCCTCAGAAAAATCCCACCGACCCAGACCCATTGGGGTGTGAGAAAGCAGTCACGCTTACCACTATACCACCGGTGCCGGGGTTAACAGAAGTTAGTCTGTTAATTTTCGTAACACATTTTCTCAACTTTGAATTTTTCACAGATTTTTTAAATTTTACCGAAGAGTTCCGCAATTCAAAAACTCGGTAAACATTATTGACTCGATAAGTGTGTACTGATGTATGGTTGGTGAAAAGGCTAGCATCTGGAAGGTATTCTCGGGCTAGTCAATGCCACCCATCCCTAACTTATAATTCAGTAATACACTATTTATTAATTCCTGTATGATATGTTTACAAACTTTGACAAACTTAAATGAGCATTGCAGTGTAGTTACTAATTTTCCAAATCATAGACTTCAGATAACTGTTCAAAGTCCCAGATATTTTTAACGGATTCATGAACAAAAAACCAAAGACCACTATGACAAACGCGATCGGTCTGAAAAAACTGCTTCTAGAGCAAAATTACTCGCATCAGTAGTGAGGACGAATGGTTGATTCAAGGGCATTGCATTGTGGAATTGTGTACGCAATTCCTTGCATTTTTAAAAGGTTTTCACAAATAAAGGTGTGTGTTCAATTACTTCACCTTTACGTAATTGAGCTATAAGTGGCTTGGTAATTTTCGCAAATTCGTGAATAAACCGCTGATAGTACCCGAGAATTCCAAGAAATCCCTTAAGTTGATTTTGGTTTCTTGGTAAAGGTCAATTTTTAATACTTTCGATTTTATTGGGGTTTGGTTTGACTCCCTGATCGGTGACAATGTGACCAAGGAAAGCTACTTCTTTTCTAAGGAATTCTCATTTGTCTAACTGTAATTTTAAATTTACTTTTTCAAGGGCATTTAATATATTTTTTTTTCCAAATTTTCTAAATGCTCTTATAAATATATTGGAAAATGTTGTCTCATTTATATGAATGATTCTCTCTGTAAAGAAAACGATAATATCATCTCGACAACATTTTCTAATATATTCTCAGAGTAGGGGTAAGAGGGGCATAGTGAACAGGTGGGGCATAGTGAGCATCCCATGCCCCAGCTTGGTCTTCCGGCCGTTCGGAACAAATTGGTTGGTGTTAGGATCAATATCATAATGATATTGAACCTACTACCAGTTGATTTGTTTCATTCAGCTGGAGATCCAGAGCCAAAGTACGGAATGCTCACTATGCCCCATCTGTTCACTATGCCCCTCCTGCCCATACATGATCCATAACGCGCTAGAAAGTAGCCGTTGCGTTTTTTAGACCAAATGGCATACGCAAATACTCATATAGACCATGAAATGCTTTGGGCCTCCCTTAGCTCAGTCGGTAAAGGCGCAGCTACAAAGCAAGACCATGCTGGAGGTGGCTGGGTTCGATTCCCGGTCCAGTCTAGGAATTTTTCGGGTTGGAAAATTTCTCGACTTCCCTGGGCATAGAAGTATGATTGGACTTTGGCCACACAATTATACCAATGCAAAAATGGTACAGGCATCGAAAGCTCTCAATTAATAACTGTGGAAGTGCATCTAGAACACTAAGTTGAGAGCACGCAATAAGCTAATATGCGATATGCAATAAGCTTGAAATGCGAAGAAGAAGAAGATGATGAAATGCTGTTTTTGGTATATCTCTGGGATCCACCTCGATTTGATGGAAACCTGAGGCCAAATCGAGCATGCTAACATATTGGCATTTGCCCAGTTTATCCAGTATCTCTGTGGTAATGGGTAAAGGGTATTTGTCGTCTATAGGTTTAGCATTGAGAGTCAACTACTAAACGCCATTTCTGTTCGCCAGATGCATCTGCCTTTTTTGACCCGATCCATATGGGTGATACTCAAAGGGGATGTGCTAGGTCTAATGATACCTTGGTCGAGCATTTTTGAAATCTGTTTTTTTTTCCTTGATTTGTTTTCCGTCGATCTTGTCTGAGCACCAATGCTACCGACGCCAGGGAGATAGCTCCCACACCTGGACCCTACCTACCGACCCATCAACTCATGAACCAGGGATCAACGGCTTTATTTGATCTCGAACTAGGCGACACTCTGATGAAAAAGAAAAACATGGGGGTACACCGATGGGCAGCTAACAACATGGGAGAACACAAGATGACACTAACTACTAAATCCTCAAATCGATCTGTTTTAAAAACACATACATTAAATTCAAATAGTCGAGGTCTCGGCTCGCCAAGACATCTCTAACGGGTATCACGGGTTGTTTTCCTCGGGCCCTGAAGGCCCTGATGTGGATAACTCAAATCTGACAACACGTGTAAGGTACATGACCAAACAACATGCTCGATATCGTGATAACCACTACCACACGCACATAAATTGCTGCCTGAGAGCCCAATTCGATAGAAGTGCGAGTCTAACGAGCAGTGATTGGACATAAGCCTTGATATAACGCGTATAAAGTCGCGGCTTATGTCCAACCCTTTGAACCATGGTTTGTTCGAAACCTTTGAGAGAATAGAATGTAACCATCTTCCCAATTCAACATCATTCCATTTTTGTTGCCATTTTTGAGGACATGCTGACGAGCAATGGAGAAAAATTCGTTGAAGGTGATTTGTCGCTCAAAAATATTGCGATTGGCGTCACTAAATTGTCATCACAGTTTTGATATTGTATGTTTTCCGGTAGCAGATAAAAGGACTCCTAGAAAAAGCGAAGTGAAACCAGAGCCCAATCACCTTAAAACAATTTCTATGTTCTGCCTCCCGCTTTTCATCAATCAGCCAAAAGATCCCTTCAGACCGATCGCGTTTTTCATAGTGGTCTTTGGTTTTTGTTCATGATTCCGTGGGACTTTGAACAGTTATCTAAAGTCTATGACTTGGAAAATTGGTAACTACACTGCAATGCTCATTTCTGTTTGTCAAACTTTGTAAACATATCAAACAGAACTGAATAATAAATAGTGTATTACCAAAGATGAATACTAAGATGAAACTGTCGGAAGAAAAACTTTCTATTTTAGTGTCTTCTTTCACGGTCCCTTTCATCCAATGAGAACCCCCGTATTCAAGGTAATTTTGTGGTTTTGCTGTCCCCTCGGAAGAGATGAAATTTAGCGCTCATTTTTATCAAAACAATCACACCAAAATCAGAGATGTCCCATTTTTTAATTACTCGATTAACAACTAATCGATTATTTTTTGTTCGCTGTGCTGCCATTTTTCCACCAGAGAGAGTGCAGCACATGTTTGAAACGATCGGTGATGATCCTGTGGAGATGTTAATACTAATATCGGCATGATCTAACCGATTATAAATAGTTTACTTTTCGGTTCGTTAATCGATTAACGAATATTCGAATGAAATCGGACATCACTAGATGAATGTGAAACGTCATTTCAAATATAAGACCGTTCATAAATAATGATACAATTTGAAAGGGACCGGGGCTAATCACAAATTACGTCTCCATGGTAACTGAAATAAACACGAGTGTTCACCGGTTGGTATAACTGAATTATAAGTGGGGATGGGTGGCATTCACTAGCCCGAGAATATTATCCAGATGCTAGCCTCTTCACCAACCATACATCAGTACACACTTATCGAGTCAGTAATTTTTACCGAGTTTTTGAATTGCGGGACTCTTTGGTAACATTTAAAAAATCTGTGAAAAATTAAAACTTGAGAAAATGTGTTACGAAAATTAACAGACTAACTTCCGTTAACCTCGTGTAATGATGAAAAATAAAATTTGTCGATTTTAGTCAATCTTTACGAATAACAGTCATAAGAAATTTAAACCGAGTCAGTAATCCAAAAATCCAGTAAAAATACTGACTCCTGTAAAAAAACTAAATGTGTATACAGAAGCAGCGGAGCTCCATACTCCTCCATCAAAACAGCACCGCAGCTGAGCTGCGAGTGCTATGAAATAAAAGGGACATCGACTTATTACAACTACCTACTTCTCTCCCTTCCGCTCACAGAATTCGCCGATTCGGTGTCTCTCGTTGTGCTTTTTGTGCAGTTGTTTTCTTTCGGCGCAGGAGATGTGCGGTATTTAATCAAAAGTTTAGAATGTTGCTCAGCATTAACAATAATATTCTACCAAATTTTCATGTGCGTAGTCCACTGCAGAGACGTAGATAGAGACGCACAAAGAAAATTTATGTCAAAACAGCAGCACGGTTTTTGAGGGACCTATTGGCAATGTCACTGGCAACCATGTTTCTTCGAGTGGTTTCAAATGACTTTCATACAGTGCCGCAATATTGTTCAGAAAATTTGAACGTTCGACCGGAACTGACTAAAAATTAAGAGCGCGGCAACATTTTGCAAAAATAAAGCGAAGACGAGAGATGCAAGTCGTCGCTCCATGACATAACTTATGTCATATTTTACTATTATGCTTGCAGCGCCATCATTTTTTTTACCATAAAACTAAATAAAACGTTCCGATTCGAAATTGATTTTTATCACTTATAAATGTTGTACTTGATTGAATCAACAATAAATAAATAAATAACAGATATAAAATATTTCGTGAAAAAAAGGAAACACTTTTATCATCATAGAGAACAATACTCTTTTCTGGTGAATTCAGCGAACAGTAATGTTTATTTACTTTGCTCGTTTGGTTCAGCGTTTGACGGTTCGTTTGGTTCTTCTTGCTTCAGTCTATGCGTGTCTCTATTTAACGTCTCTGTCCACTGCAACAGCCGAACGTACGAACGAATAGGGTGACCATAGTGCATTTTAAGAAAACGTCACTAGTTTGTATGGCTGTTTTAAATCAATAATTACCAAGAAACCATGGTTACTACCAAAGGCACAAATCTATAGAACAACTAAATTAACAGTAATCAAAATTTTCAACTTAAAAACACTTTAAATGTATGAAATTTCATCAGTTTTCTTTTTTGTACTTTCAACATAGGGTTACGGTATGTAATGTGGGTCTAGTCCTTTCATTCGGCCTATCACGCAAATAAATAATTAATTAAGGAATATTACACAAAAAATAAGGAAAATATTGATCACTGATGATTGATAAATGTGTACCACACACAAATCAATTTATATCACAACATTTCAATACATTTTCAGCTCTCGTAAGTAATAAAACTGGTTGAGAATATCACTCTGTTCGGAGTTTTTAGCCGCCATGACTTCTAAGGTTAAGATGGGAAGGTTGCACTGACGATCATCAAATGGCCTGATTATGGCATTTATTGAATGGAATTACTAAAGAGCCTGAATTTATAAAGAGACGACATCTTATCCATTTGACAGGTCTTCTGCTCGACTGGAATGACTTTTCCTATGACTTTGACAGACAATCGATTGTTCCAATTTTGACATGTCGCCTCTTTATAAATTTAGGCTCTTTAGGAATTACCTGATAATACACACTAGACGTAAAACTCACAGTTACTGTTTGAATATTTTATGTTTATTTTAATTGTTTAACAACGTTTTCACAAGTAAATCATGGACCCAACTTTAGGGACACATTTCTTTTCTATGTTCCTAACTTTGGCCCATGAAATTCATTTGACAGCATATAGCAATAAGAGTAACGTCAACAATGTGGTTTGCATTTGGATGATAAGGAACGAACAGGAAGGGAGATTTTTTCTGCCAAATCTGTATAATGAACATCACAATGTTTTGATTTAGATATTCTGCGGTCGAAAGACGATAAGCGAAATTTTTAATTTTTAATTTTTAACTTGAGTGATTTAATGTAGTTTTCGTAAAATTTTCTCTAAGAAATGTTTTGAGGAATGAAGAGTATTAAGTTAACAGTGATAGTGATAAAAAAAAATACATAAGAAAACGTTACCAAGAGCGTTTTTTTTGAGAATCAAACAGGATAGGACGAAGTTGCATCCATAAATAGACCCAATTTGGGGACAATAGACCGATATTACATACATTTCCCTGGTGAGTTTTTGTCTTAAAAAAAGTAAGTTTTTCAACTTTTTGCGGTTCCTGATAGCAAACGACATGATAAGCATATCTAAGCATACCATTTAGCAGTAGAATATCGTTTGCAGGTAAATTAATTGATGAGTTATGATTAAAAACGTAATCTATGGCTGCATATTAGACCGAGGTTAGGGACGTATACCCTACTTTTCAGTTTTAATGTATGATAATTAACTATAATCAAGTTCTTTACAAAAAAGCATTGATAGCTAAGACTTTAATCTTTCATTTGGTATGTTGAAATCAGAAAACCACATTAAGGTTAAAAAAAATATAGCTAACCAAAATTGGAAATACAAAAAATAAAATAAAATATAAAATGTTGAATAACTCACTTAGCAGTCATTCCGACCCTATGTTTCATGGGGATTTTTCATAACTTTAGGAGCCCTATCTACCCTGAAAATATGTAAAACCCGGAACCAAACACCCTGTATATATCGTAAAGAAAAAAAAATAATAATAACAAATAAGAAAAAAACTTATCCAAAAAATATAACGGTAAAAATAATACTTCTAGATAGAGCTGGAATTAGGGCCTAACAGCTATTGTAAACAATGACTTCTATCGATGATTTCTAGGAACCCAAGGCACGCCCACGTAGACCAGCATAAGCATCGGATAGGGAAAGTCTTTCCCTACTCGATGAAGATGTTGGTTTGCGTGGGTGAGCGTTGAATTTCTTGAAATCATCGATAGAAGTCATTGTTTACAAAAAATGTTAGGCCCTAATTCCAGCTCTATATAGACTTAATCCAGCAAAGCAAATAAAAAAAGAAAAAAAATGTGCCAGGAAAGTTAATCGACTCCCCCTGATTAATCAGATTGCAAAAAAAAAAACCAGTAAGTGAAAAAGAAAGAAAAAACTACAAGGGACAGCCCAATGGGGTTGTACGCAATGATGACGTAGGACTACGTGGTATGATATAATAAATATTTTTGTTAACTGCAGCAGGAGCTTGTTTTGCTTGTGTAGGAATAGGAATTTTAGCAGGGTTCTCTCTGTTTATACTCTTTAGTATGACTATGATTGCACCTTTTGATATGAATTTTAGTTGGGACATGTTCAGAAAATTAACTCTTTTGGAAAATGGCTTAAAGTCTTTGGAAGATGATGATGACGTGTAGGCAGCTGCGTATTCATTTCATTTCATTTCAGCATTTTCTCGGCACACCTCGGGTTTCCTCGTACATCAGACCGGAGATGAGTTTGACACCACCACGTCGAGTCAGACGACGAATGGAATGTTGTCACACATTGCCACCCTTGCCACGACCAGTCATGCCTCCTGGTTGTTTACCGTTGAACGCGTCAATCGCAACTAATGCGAAGGCGCCGTTAGCTAAAAATCCCTGTTCATTATACTTCCACGACGACGCTATTTGTGATTTTGCTCCCTTCGAATGAAGTGTTCAATCGCGTGCAACGTCCGGAAGTTTTCTACCGCCATCCGTTTCGTTATTCCTCCGTAGAGTCGTAGATTTATTAAATAAAACGCGAGTGGAAAAAGTGGCGGGCAGGGTTGCTTCCACTCACTTGCTTTAAAAAATTGTTTTTCTGAATTATGAAATTATTAGATGATGTAACAATTTGTTGTACTTGTAGTAACAAGAAGAGGGTGTAAAAGTATGTGTTTGACTAAAAAAACCTGTCAATTTCACTTGCAAAGCGTCACAATCAGCGATCGTATGATTCGTGATCGTATGATTCAGCAGCAGAAGAAAGCAAACCGTTGTAAAGAAGAGAAGTAGAGAATAAACGTAGTTACTAGCGTAGCCGTCTCCGTTTGAATAATTACCCAGCACACATCCCTGGTCCGGAGCAAGCGTTGGTTGGCAATGGTTAATTTTAACTCAACGGTTGAGTAATACTTATATTACCTAAAGATGAGTAAAAAACAAACGGGACTTTTGTGGGCCTCAGTTTACGCAACGCTGAGTAACTTACTATAAAGCTTGTGTTGAGTGAACATAACTCTGAGTTAGATGAAAAAATCCCTGTTCATTATACTTCCACGACGACGCTATTTGTGATTTTGCTCCCTTCGAATGAAATGTTCAATCGCGTGCAACGTCCGGAAGTTTTCTACCGCCATCCGTTTCGTTATTCCTCCGTAGAGCCGTAGATTTATTAAATAAAACGCGAGTGGAAAAAGTGGCGGGCAGGGTTCCTTCCACTCACTTGCTTTAAAAAATTGTTTTTCTGAATTATGAAATTATTAGATGATGTAACAATTTGTTGTACTTGTAGTAACAAGAAGAGGGTGTAAAAGTATGTGTTTGACTCAAAAAACCTGTCAATTTCACTTGCAGAGCGTCACAATCAGCGAGCGTATGATTCGTGAGTGTTCACTCAGAGTGAGCGCTCACGAATCGTAAAATCGCTGATTGCGACGCACTGAAAGCAATATTGACAGGTTTTATGTGTCAAACGACCTTGTAACGACCTCCTCTTGTAGCTTGAAAGTACTAATTATCATTATAACATCTAATGATTTCATAATTCTGAAAAACAATTTTTTATAGCAAGTGAGTGGAAGTAACCCTGGTGGCGGGTAAAATAACCCATCGTTAAGTTAAATTTACCCAAAATTAGGTTTTTCCTTATTGATCAAATTTACCAACTGCAGTCTTTTCGATCACTTATCCAAAATTAGGTTTTTCATGTTTACCCAAAATTAGCTTCTCGTACGGAACTTCGAGGTTGAGTCAAAATAACTCTAATTTTGGGTAATTTTTTATTTCTGTGTATGAAGAGTTTGAAATTCTATCAAGCCATCGAAGACATTATGTAACTTGAATAGGTGAAATTTCTGGCAAGGAATATTCTTAAAATATTTCGAAAACGGGTTGACGAATGTAGGGGAAATAGCTCTAATGTTGGCCTATGGATCTAAGATTGGGCCCATCGCTAAAAATCTGCTATTTATCAATTTTATCTAGATGAACGCGTCATTGGGACGGTACTAATGGATATTTTTGGTCGCTATTGAAAATTTAGTCGTTTGCTGAATTTATGTATGGGCCCAAATAAGGGACATTTAGACATTGCTTTATCTTGTGTGATCAATTTATGTTCTTCACTTTGTGTTGTGAGCCTAAACGTATATATTGCAAGGGGACAATTTCAGGTGAAATATAATTTTGAATAGCTCCTGTATCGATAAGTAGTTTAACGGGAGGTTTTAATTTAGATAGGATTTCTAAATAAGGAAGGAAAATCTGATATTGGTTTTCGTTTTCGGTGCATTCCTCAGTGCCGACATCAACAGAATCGAGATATTCGTCATGCATATTAATTTTATTGCCTCTAACTTGTTTAAAATTTGAAGATGATGGTTTTTCCTGTTTTATGGAGGGGAACCGTGTTCCAGGTCGTATGGTGGGATTTCCCTGTTTGGATTAAACGGTGTCGAGTCAGTTTGTCGAAAATTGGGGTCGTTGCGTATAGCACTCATTTTCCATTGGCTGAGGTTTGGATAATACAGGTGGATTTTGCTGTCCAGCTGGTTGTGAGTTTTCGATTTTTGACTAACTTTTGTCCTTTTAGCAGCATTATCCTGATCTAGGGCGTGTTGGTATGCCGAAAATAAACTATCAGGTCTACTGGTTCTGGTAAGTGCAGATATCGGATCATGTAACCCGTCAGTGAAATCATTTTTTTTGTAAACTTATTTATTTGTACAGGCTCAATCGAATTAACTTTACAGAGCCGTTATACATTATTAATGTCTTAAATCTAAAGTTAAAATCTATAGTTAAAGGAATTGAACCGAGTACTCGCGGTCGTCTCGAGGTTAGTGGAGATTTACAGTTTCATGGATGGGGAGACATTCCTCGCCGATAGCTTGAAGTAGCCGGACGTAGTTTGTTCGTGTCTCCGTTGCGGGTATTGGTTCCGTAGCCGGTGGAGTTTTTTTTCCCACCATAAAGGGTGTCCACGATGAAATTGCCACACTATGAAATTGCTCTAACTTTTTAACCGTTGGGTAGAATTTAATGAAAATTTGGGTGGATTTAGTTCATAGTGCATTATTTACATCCTGCAAGTTTTAAAGTCCTGTGATCAAAACTCGCGGAAATGGAGTCGAAAGAACAGCTTGTGCGTGATAAAATCTTGCGCTTTCATCACGAGAACAAGGATCTCTCGCATCGTTCCATCGCTAAAACGTTGGGAATCGCGAATTCCACGGTGTCGCGAGTGATTAAGTGGTTCGAGGAACGGTTGACCACCGATCGGAAGCCCAGAAGTGAAGGAAAAAGTATTCCGTACAACACCAAAAATCACAACCGCGTAGTTGGGGCCTTCAACCGAAATCCGAACGCCTCCGTTAGGGATGTGGCTAAGAAGCTGCACCTAAGCCGAAGTTTTGTCCAGAAGGCCAAAACTAAGGCTGGGGTTCGAACGTTCAAGGTACAAAAGGCCCCTAATCGCGACGAGAAGCAGAACAAGTCCGCCAAAACCCGTGCCAGGAAGTTGTACCTCAACATGCTGACGAAAGTTGAATGCTGCATCATGGACGACGAAACATATGTGAAGGCCGACTTCAAACAGATCCCAGGCAACCTGTTTTTCACGGCCAAGGATAAGTTCAGCGTTCCGGAGCATGTCCGCACTCAGAAGATGTCCAAATTTGCGAAGAAATTCCTGGTTTGGCAAGCCATCTGCACGTGCGGGAAGCGGAGTGCAGCTTTCGTGACCCAGGACACGATGAACGGACAGGTGTACATAAAAGAGTGCCTCCAGAAGCGGCTGCTTCCTCTCCTGAAGGCCCACAACGTCCCAACAATCTTCTGGCCGGATTTGGCCTCATGCCACTACTCCAAGGACGTGCTGAAGTGGTATGCGGACAATAAGGTCAATTTCGTGCCGAAAATGTTCAACCCTCCCAACACTCCGGAGCTCCGCCCCATCGAGAAGTACTGGGCGATTATGAAGCAGCACCTTCTTAAACGACATAAGGTAGTGAAGACAGTCGAGGAACTGAAGAAAGTATGGGTTTACATGCAAAAAACGGTTGATTCACAGGTTGTGCAGAATCTTATGGCCGGGGTTAAGGCCAAGGTGCGGGCATTTGCGTATGGACTGTAAATAAAATACGAGTAAAATGGTAAAATGAAGTTTAATAGTTATTTCTCAATCCCTGAAAATTTGATGGCAATCGGATGAAAACTCGAATTTTGCGAATCAATTTTGTGTGTGGCAATTTCATCGTGGACACCCTTTAGTGGTTTTTTTTATATCGCGCGTTTTACCTACCGTGGACGAAGTTCAGTGCCCAAGGCAACTGCAGTCAGCAGAGGAAGTAGGCACCTTTAGCGACGCTATAGGTGGACTATCATCTCATCGTCATCATCTCATCACCACTCCAAAGCAGCAAGCAACAAAAACAAAGCAGCAAACGGAGTGGCTGCACCAGCTCACACAGCCGGCGCCAGCCGGTGTTAAGTATACTATACAATAGTCTTCTCTAGCCCATTGCCTCGCTTTTGCTATTCAATTTTGCGCGTAGCTTTGCCCTCTTCCCTGATAGGGTTGTGAGGGCTATAGTGGTGCAACTTCTTGCAACTAATAAAAAGTTTTATTTTTTGTTTTTTTGATAATTTTTTTATTGTTTTCTTTGGTTGTTCATACACTGGGCAATAAAATATTAACAACTAGTAGTTAAGTAGATTACTTGGTGAAGGTTTTTTTTTAAGTATTTTTTTTTCCATTTTAAGCGGTTGTGCACCGCTTTTGCGCAACACTTATGGCATCTCCAACGTTGTGCGAACCAGGTATTACCAACCACATTCGAAAGGACCATGGGTTGTCTTTTTTCGGCCTAAAAATAAACATTTGAAAACTCTCGACATTTCGAGAGACTTGCTGCGTAAGTATCCGGGAATCTTGGTACATAAAGAGAGCTTCAATAAACTGCGTGTAGAAGCACCGACTTATGATGTGGCAAATAAAATTGCTGAACACGAGCTGTTTAGTGTTGAGTACAACATGTACATCCCTTCTCGAGATGTGGAGATAGAAGGTATGGTCTCCGACGCGAGTCTAAGTGTCGAGGTTTTAAAACGAGCATCAGGTTGCTTCAAAAACTCGAAAATCGGAGATCAGGTACAGATACTGGATGTCAGGCAGCTGCATTCAGTATCTTTGCAAGATGGTAAGAAAGTTTATCAGCATTCAGGCTCGTATCGGGTGACTTTCGCTGGTTCAGTTCTCCCAAACTTTGTTAAAGTTGATGGTGCTTTTTTTCCGGTGCGGTTGTTTGTACAGAGGGTATATAATTGTACCAACTGCAAAAGGCTGGGACACTCAGCCAGCCATTGCGGCAACAAAACTCGTTGTGGCCAATGTGGTGAAAACCACAATAAAATGCGCATATTGTGGCGAGAATCCTCACCCCTTACAGGAGTGTCCGATGTACAAACAGCACTCCGATAAAGTGCAGCGTTCAATCTCTGGACGCTGCAAGCAGTCATATGCACAAATAGTGAAGGCTGCATCAGCCATCCAAGATGAAAATTAATTTTCGATTTTGTCAGCTGAATAATCGGACTCTGATTCATCCGATGAGGGTGACTCTACGGTGGTACACGCACCTTTGAAAACGAACGGATCCTCAAAACGAAAATGCTCCTCCCCTAAAGTGCGCCGTAAGAAAACTAAAGTCACTCCCAGAGGATTGCAAAATTCCCAGGGTAATAGGGATAAAAAAATTAAATCGAAGGCTCCTACTGCTCCACTTCCTGGCTGCAGTAAGGATTTTCCGCCATTACCCAACAAAGATAAGAATAACAAAAAAGCTGCTCCTTAAACTTCTCAAAAGAAATCCAAGTCCGAACGAGGTTTGCTAGCTTTTTCGGACATTGTGGAATTCATATTAAATATGATCAACATACAAGCTCCTCTTAGAAGCTTAGTTTCTGCCTTGCTTCCAACACTAGAATCATATCTTAAGCAATTGACTGTTTCATGGCCCCTCCTTGCATCAATCATATCTTTCGATGGATAATTCGTCGAACGAGGTTGAAGATATGATCGCTATGCTACAGTGGAACTGCCGTAGTCTAGTGCCTAAACTAGACTCGTTCAAATTTTTACTTCACAATTCTGATTGTGATATATTTGCTCTCTGTGAAACATGGCTTTCTTCCGATAAAGAACTCAACTCCCACGATTTTAACATTATACGCCTGGATAGAGACGATTCTTATGGAGGAGTACTTTTAGGGATCAAAAAGTGCTACCCTTTCTACAAAATTTCCCTTCCTGCTCTATCAGGCATCGAAATCGTCACTTGCCAAACAAATGTGAAGAACGAAGACCTTTGTATAGCTTCAGTTTATGTTCCACCAAGAACCTCCATTAGCCGTAGTCAACTCTTGAATCGTGTTTAGCTTCTTCTATCCCCAGTATTAATTCTGGGTGATATGAACTCCCATGGTACTGGGTGGGGAGATCTATATGATGACAATAGAGCGGTTATTTTTTACGATTTATGCGACGATTTCAATTTGACTATTTTGAACACTGGTGAAGCGACACGTATAGCAAAACCTCCGGCTCGAGAAAGCCGACTCGACCTATCTTTGTGTTCAAGATCGCTATCATTGGATTGTCTGTGGAAGGTTATCAATGATCCCCATGGTAGCGATCATTTGCCAATCATCATTTCAATTAAGTGTGCCCCTCACTCTGCAGAACCATCTCGAGTTCCATTTGATCTTACAAGGAACCTAGATTGGCATGCAACGGCGGTGACAATCGGTGCCGAATCAATAGATACGCTTCCATCATTGGAAGAATATCGATTCCTCGCCGATTTGATTTATAAAAGCTCACTGGAAGCACAAAAAAGAAAAGTTCCAAGTGCGCCCTTCAAAAGGAGACCAGCCACACCTGGATGGGACGAAGAATGCACAAAATTGTATGTAGAAAAATGTGATGCTTTTAAAGCTTTTCGTAGACATAAAACTTCCACATATTTCGAGGAATATTAAAAGCTGGAGACAAAGCTGAAACAATTAGTCAAAGAAAAGAAACGCGGTTATTGGCGCAATTTCGTCGAGGGACTCTCACGAGAAACCTCAATGAACACCTTGTGGAGGTTGGCTCGCAACATGCGTAACCGCTCATCTTCTAATGAGAGTGAAGAATACTCCAACCGATGGATATTCGATTTCGCAAAAAAAAATCTGTCCGGACTCAGTTCCAGCACAACACATTCTTCGAGAAGCGTCTCCGAGCGGTGGCTCTCTGGATAGACCATTCACAATGCTGGAATTTTCTATGGCTCTTCTTTCATCGATCAGCTCCTCACCGGGAAGCGATATGATTAAATTCAATCTTCTGAAAAATCTCCCAATCCCAGTTTCCATTGAAATTCTGCCAGACAATCTGCACAGATGTGGACTTTCTGGAATTTTAAATAATTTCTTGTACAATTTGTTGTCAGAAAAGCAAATGAACTTTTCCCTTGGACAACTGACAACTTGCAGAATTAGCTACATGGGCCTGCCCCAAGGCTCATGTCTCAGCCCTTCTTTATAACTTTTATGTCAAATATATCGACAACTGTTTGGCAGAACAATGCACGCTAAGACAACTTGCAGATGACGGTGTGGTTTCCATAAGAGGTCCACATGCCGTGGACTTGCAAGGACCATTGCAAAGTTCCTTAGATAACTTGTCTTCTTGGGCTAGGAATCTAGGGATCGAATTCTCGCCGCAGAAAACTGAACTGGTAGTGTTTACTCGAAAGCGGTACCCAGCCCAAATGCATCTTAATCTTTTGGGTAGAAACATTACTCAATCATTGTCTTTCAAGTACCTTGGGGTCTGGTTTGATTCAAAGTGCACTTGGAATACCCATATTACATATTTGAAGCAAAAATGTCAACAGAGGATCAACTTTCTCCGTTCAATTTGCGGCACATGGTGGGGTGCTCATCCGGGAGATCTCATTACGCTTTATAAAACAACAATTCTCTCTGTTTTCGAGTACGGCTCTTTCTTCTTTCTCTCGGCAAGACGCATAACATGAGTCTCGAGGTTCTGGCAGGAGTAACACCCCTCCAGAACCGTTGCTGGGAGCTCTCTCTCAGAATACTAATCAAATACAGAGTGACAAACATACTTATAATTACAAATTTTGAAGAAATTTTTGAGCTGAACACACAATCTCGATTTATGAGAATCTACCACCATTACATATCCTCGGATTTCTTATATTCCAGACCGTGCTCACTTCACTAATCGCAGTTACTCAATTGAATATGATCTGTCCATGAAACAAGTGATTCATGGGATTCCAGATCAACTTCGAACTGTTATTATCCCAAGTATTTTCACTGAAAAGTACCAACACGTCAATTGCGTGAAAAGATATTTTACAGACGGGTCACGTCTCAATTGATCCACTGGCTTCGGTGTCTTCAATGAAAACTCTAGCGCCTTCCGTAAACTTCAGGAACCTTGTTCCGTTTATGTTGTTGAGCTGGCAGCAATCAACTTCGCATTGGGGATGATTTCCAACATGCCCGCAGACCATTACTTCATCTTCTCGGATAGTCTCAGTTCGATTGAGGCTATTCGGTCGATGAAACCAAGTAGGCACTCATCTTATTTCCTTTCAAAGGTAAGGGAGCAGATGAGTGTGCTGGTCGAAAGATCATATATGATTACCTTTGTATGGGTCCCTTCACATTGCTGAATCCCAGGCAATGAGAAGGCGGACTCTCTCGCAAAGGTGGGCGCGCAGGAAGGCGAATTTAATGACAGGCAAATTTCACACGATGAATTTTACCATTTAGTGCGTCAGAGTTCCCTTTCGAGTTGGCAAACCGATTGGGACACTGGAAATCTTGGACGGTGGTTGCATTAATGTATTCCTAATGTTTCTTCGAGAGCGTGGTTTAAAGGTTTGTGTTTAAGTCGTGACTTCATTCGCGTGATGAGTAGACTTATGTCCAACCACTACTCGCTAGATGCGCATCTCAATAGAATAAACCTCGTGTACAGCAACATATGTCGGTGTGGAAACGGTTACGACGACATCGATCATGCAGTTTGGCAATGTACGGATAATGACGCCGCCAGAGAGCGACTTTTGAATACCCTCGAGGCCCAAGGAAGACAACCCTATATCCCTATCAGAGACGTGTTGGGTACCCACGATCTCTGCTATATGCAGTCGATTTATGTGTTTCTGCAAATGTCTAGTATAAGAATTTAATTCGTTTGTCTTTTGTATCTCTTTATTACTTTTTGTTTGTCTTGTCCCCCGTCTCGATGAGTCTCATCGTCGCTTACTGGTCACCATAGCCGGTCGAACTCCAGACGAATCTAGAACCACACTACCATTCATACTGGCGACATCGCTCTGATGAGACAACGAAACCCTACCCCCAAGCTCCTCTCCTTTTCCTATCTTTCGACAATGTACCCCTCTAACCTCGAGTAAGCTGCCCAACTCCTACTAGACATAGAATTAAGTGAATTTTGTTACAAACAAAGAACAATAAATTATCGGCTCCGTAAAGCTAACGCGATTGAGCCTTACAAATAAACGAACTAGATAAAAAAATGGATGGGGAGAGGGAGAAAGAGGCTTTAAATATGATCTACGATACATTTATTTCATTATTCATAAAACATGAACTTATTCCTATGCAACTAAATATCAGCAGTGTGATTCTACTATTATTACAAAGCAAACATTAAAAATAAAAACCCACACACACACACACACACACACACACACACACACACACACACACACACACACACACACACACACACACACACACACACACACACACACACACACACACACACACACACACACACACACACACACACACAAAATACAAACTAAACACAAGGTTAATCAAACTTACAATCTAAGGTTAATATTCTTCAAGAAAACATATATGAATTTCATAAACTCCAGATCGCGTCCAGCCAAAACATCCCGAACTGGAACATTAGGTTGTCTACCTCGAGCCCGAAGGGAATCGTACAGCTCAGATCTAACTCCACGATGCTCAGCACAAGACCAAATAATGTGATCCTTGGTAACCTTGTCCACATTCACAGAGATTGCTGTGCTGAAGAAAAATTCAATCACCAGTGGGTTCATAATTTCACAACGGGTGAGGAGCCTGAGGGAAAATTCCGAAAACCGATCAGAGAGTGGCAACATGCCCACCAACACTTCGAGACTCATCGTATGAGTCGAATGCATGCAACCTAACGCGAATCGAAGACAATACTGAATGTGAGATCTCCAGGTGCATTTAGAATCGAACCAGACCCCAAGATATTTGAACGATATAGAATGAGTAGCTTACCCAAAATTTGAAACTTCGGTTGTGCTTCCGGTTGTGCTAACCTTGCTCAAGTAAGGTGTCTTGCTCAAAATTGTAGACAAATCTCGTTTGTCGCCAAATCTTTCTTTTAATGTGTTTCTGGCTTCCCATTTGCACTCAGTGTTGTTGCGGATTAAGGCATCATTGGCCTTACCAGTGATTTCGTCTCTTATAATTAACGTCCAGATAAGTAGCACAGTGCACGTATCACTATCTGGTACAATTTTTCTTGCACACTCTAACTTTTGATCGGCACCTCTAACGGTAAAGGCACGGTATTACCAAGCCGGAGGCGGCGGGTTCGATTCCGGTCGAGGGAATCTTTCGGGTTGGAAATTTTCTCGACTTCCCTGGGCATAGAGTATCATTGTGCTTGCCTCACAATATACAAATTCATGCATTGGTATTGGCATCGAAAGCTCTCAATTAATAACTGTTGAAGTGCATTTAGAACACTAAGTTGAGAGCACGCAATAAGCTAATATGCGCTAAGCAATAAGCTTGAAATGCGAAGAAGAAGAAGAAGAAGAACTTTTGATCGACCGAGGCAAGCCAAGATGGCAAAGCCTTAATTTCACCATCGTATCCTGGGATCATTTTAATCACGTCAGGAATACGTGTTGCATCTGGATTTTGTTGCGGGCGCTGCTCAACGCTTCGCGGGGTGTTTTGCAACGATTCAATTTGTTTGATAATGATTGTTCAAGTTGCTGTCCTTTTGGTCGTTTTAACGGTTAAAATATCAAAATTTAGTGCAAAAAAATCTACCTATGACATCACATTGAAAACTATTTCTGCTATCAGTGAGAGCAAACTGAAAGCTCAATTTGATATCCATTTTTCCTGTTGATAACAAAACAAGTATTTAATTTGTTGTTATGCTTAGGCAATGAAAACAAACCCGGAACAACATATTTTTGAAGAGCAAATGTACAGCAAAATTAAAACAAAATTTGGTATCGAATTTGTCAATTGCGTAAACTGAAATTAAATTATAATTTCAGTTTGATGTTGATGTCATAACTGAATTTCAATTTGCTGTCATTTTGATGCTGGACTTTGCTCGGGTTCTTTGCTGAAGCAGCATCTGTTCCAATTCTTTAATTTTGTCCATTAGTGTCTCGGACATTTTTCTCGTTAACATGCACTAATAAAATAATTCACTTCACTGCTTATAAATAATTCACTTCGCCAATTTAGTTAATTCACTAATTTATTTATGTTGCTGATTTTACTATTTATTTTTTGTATAGTTAAGATTAGTTCGCGACCTAACTGTGATATTTTAGTCTATTGGTTACAGCGGGTGGGTCCGCCACCCGAGCAAAGCCCAGCATCAAAATGACAGCAAATTGAAATCAAGTTTTGATATTAAACTGAAATCATACTTTGATTTCAGTTTACGCAATGGACAATTTTTTTTATTGGGTATTAAGCTGGAGCTGCGTGACAGCTTAGTTTTCAAGACTTGACCCATTTGAATAAATTTTGCTTCTATCTTTGACAATAAAGCAGAAGGACTAGCCGCTTTAACACTGGATTCCGTATGTATTGTTTCAAGATAGTTATAGAAAAAATGCTGTGACGTGTGCGCGTAGATACATCCGCGTAGTAAACCGATTGAATAAGTAAATCCGTTTCGAACGAAATATCTAAATTATGTAAGTTACGAAAACCGCGCGAATTCCTAAAGCCGTGCGAGACAACCGAAGCGAGAAAAAAGGCTTATTATCATTTAAAGAGTCCCACCAAAATAAATGTGATAGCCTATGTTGGCAAGTTGATTAATTTTGGTTTCCTCACTAGATATTCTACTTATTTACTACTAAGCGTTGTATCAAATTAGTTAATTTAAAGAACGTATAAATCATTTCAAGATTTCGCGACCGCACCGAACAAATTCTATACTACATAAGCTCAAAAGCGTTTGACAAGCTCTACCGAATTGCGTATCACTTCTGCGTAAGCTCCGTAGACGTAGGCGCGTTGAATCCGACAGTCGGCAAAGGTTTAACCTCGAGTCCAATTAACGACCTCGAGTCAGTAAAACCGTTTAGAGCTAAACATCTAAATTACGTAAAATACGAAAATTGCGCAAATTGTGAACGCCACGCGATACAACCGTAGAGAAAAAAAACAGCTTATTATCACTTAAAGCGTGCCACCAAAATACATGTTGGCAAGTTGATTGATTTTGGGTTCCTCCCTAAATATTCTACTTATTTTACTGTTGAGTTTTGTTTCAATGAGGGGGGGGAGAGGTAGCTCATCGATTCTTCCGGTTCGCCTCCTAGCATCGTGTTATAAGGTACCAGGCGATAACCAGGGTAGTTGATCGATAGCTCGATGACGTCATTTCGTTGGCGTCTGCAAAGGGAAATTCTCATAGCAGGCGTTGACGATGGGACGTTGTCGAGTTGTTGAATAGCAACTATCGTGGTAACTCACCGAATACCTGTCGATCTGCCAAATTTGGAAAGACGTCTGCATTGAATTGTCTCATATAATAATATTCCGCCCACTATATCACAAGAAATTGCGAGTAGCTGAGTGGAATGGAGATAAGTTAAGCATTGGGTACAGGACCAAGTCTCCCCTGGGTGGTGCCAGAAGATGAGCGCAATAGAATCATCAAGTTGCCATAAGCCACGGAATGAGACTATTGCATGGCTGGGTAGTCAAAGTCTTCCATTCGTTAGTCATTTCAGGTGGATTAGAGCAGGTTTAGGTTTAGGGTGGGCGTTGGCCAGATTTGGATTTTTCAGATGTAATCCTGGATAGGACCCTGTCATTGAACGTCGCGTGAAAGTGGAACTTAATGAAGGCCTAAGTACTTTTTCGTAGTTTTTAGTTTTCGGATTTGAAAGATCGTCGGTTACAGTGGCCTGCTTACTCAGCAGAAAAATGCGGTCCCAGGTCCTTACATATCAAAGAGATTTATGGTAAAATCGCTTGTGTATCGTGTATTTTGCGAAACTCGTTGTTGTCGTTGGTTCCGGGTTTGAATGGATACAAAAATTTGAGCAACGGTATTATGTGATATGACGGGCTCGGTGGCCTTAGAGCAAACGTTTTTGCTTACTGAGCAGAACATCATGAGTCTAATCTCAGGCCCTTCCACATTCAAGATTCGTCAATCGTTTTATTTGTTAATATGACTACATGGTGATAAAAGCAACTCGGTGATTAAAAAATTGCTCGTCTGCCTAGTGGCAAACGTTTTTGCTTACTGAGCAGAAGACCGTGGGTTTAGTCCCAAGCTCCTTCGCGTTATTAGATCATTAGGACATCAATTCAGCTTATCATTTACCAAAACGAACCCTGCTGCAAACCCAACCCTCTTATCCAACATCCCAGTGATTCCTCGTGGAAGTGCAGAGGTGTTCTCGGCTTCCATCAAAGCGAGTGTCATGTCAACACAATCCTTCCCATTCCTTTCTTGACCTGTGTTCGGGCGCGGCCGGCGCTGGTATTGCCTAATTTAAAATCACCAGTTTTTACACATTGAGGATGATTGCTAGTCCCAATAATCGTCTATTGGTTCTCTGTGTAATTACAGCTGATCTGGCAATAACAGAGTAGCAACCGTGGGCGGTCAATCAAGCTCAAGCAAGCTGTTGAGCTTTGTTTCAATTTAGTTATTTTACCGCACGTTACAATCATTTCAAGATTTCGTGACCGTACCGAACAAATTTTATACTACAGAAGCTCAAAAAACTTTTGGTGAGCTCTACCGCATTGCGAATCTCTTCTGCGTAAGCTCCGTAGACGTAGACGCGTTGAAAAGTTAAACATGCATCAATACCACATAAGGAAAGATCGATTTTACGTAGATTAACATTGACTGCTGTTCAAAAATGTAAGTACTTGAACACTAAGAAATAAGTTAACTCAAAACGCATATATAAGAGATTTCGCGTATTGAGATAATAATATAATAATCGAGTACAACAAACTCAGGGGAATACAATACCTCCAAAAGTTTAAAAGCTATTAATTTTCACATACCTCTACTTTTACTTATTTCCTAAACTATTCCTCTGCTTGTTAATCTGCTTAAGGGGGTATTCCCAATCTTTTGCCTTTTTTCGGCCTGTTTTTCAATTAATTTTTTTTCAAGGAAAATGAATAGTAATGCGCCTAACTCTTTGGGATTCTTGTTTATTGAACATTAAAGTTTACAAATAAATTTTTTTCGACCTAAAAAAAAGACATTATTGACGTCACAAAATGGCGGCAAACAGACCCCTGTTCGCCGCAAACGCCTGGACGGGCGAAGACTTTTCTCTGGAACGGCTTCATCTGATACAGATTTCGTGATGAAATTAATAATCTGCATAAGATTCTCTGGAGCTTCTCCCGTTGGCAGCAAAAAATCTTGCAAATTAACAAAATGGCGGCCATATGAAAAAACAGGCGATTTTTAGCCCGCTTTTTTGCAGCTTTAAGGTGCTTCAAACAATGTTAAATGTTAATATTTTTGGCTGAAAGTGGGAGAAGCTCCAAAAAATTTAATAAGGAACAAAATGCGCAAAGATTCAAGTCAATATCTCTTATAGTTTCTGAGAAAAGTCTTCGCCCGATAAAAGAAATGTGGTTTCGAGAAAAACGCGTTTAAAGTTTTGACTTTAGTGAAAACCATTTGGGGGTTCTTACCATTAGTTAGCTATGCCTGGACACCGAATTCGCTGATCGGAAAACGGCTTGGGGGGATGAAAGTATATAGTCTAAAGTACAAAAAAACGTGAAAAAAAATTTGATTTTTTGAAAAAAAAAGACCCTTAATGCTATTGGTCTGCCTGCGTTTTCTTTTTAAAGTTCAAGATTAAATAAGAAGATTTATTCTACAACTTTAAAAGTTAGTTGCTTCCCTAAGCGGACGGGGGTCCGGGGGGGGGGGGGGGGGGGGCATCCTAATTCTTTTGGTGATCTACTTAATGTCATTAGACTTTCTGAAGTTTCTTATTTAAGTTCATTTGATGATTATGATAGCTCATTAGTATAATTTAATAAATTATTAAAAGCTCTAATTCACCTAATCAATCATAACCCATGCTTTATTAAGTACCTGCACTTGTGCTTGTAATCTAAAATTAAACGTGTTTCAAGTACTTTTGATTTAAGCCTATACCTATTTATTATTTCTTAGTTCGACCCAGGTAACATCTTCATGTGACTAAAATGCTTCGTTTTGAAGTTAGTTTCCTAGCTAATTTTTAAATTATATAGGGTATATGCTCCAACTATGTTCACACGCTTCCACTATGTGGCACCACAAAAATACGTATGGGTATATCACAATAGAAGCACGCCACAGTGGAAATCCCGAGCCATAGTTCAAACACTTATCCCAAATCAAAATGAAGCAAATATAAGATTAGTTACAATACCATGTACAAAAATGATGTTTAACATTGTTTCCTGAGTAATACTTCAATGAAAACAACAATGAAAGCTTGTCACGCAAATAGAAGGACCACCGTTGGGCACTTTCTGAAATATTTCAATAGTATAATTCCCTTGCAAACCCAAATAAATCTATCTGCGTAAAAATAAATAAAAAAAAGAGTGATTTACGGTAAAACCCCCCAGTATCACACCCAACATCAGTGCCTATACGTAAGCGTACTACGACGCGGCTCTCAATTAAAGGAGTATCAAGTGTGATACTATCATTGCTAGACTAGATCTTTGGTTCTCTCATGCAGTGGTTTATCAGAAAGGGGAAGCTTAGTAATCCCCATTGCCTGCTCATGACGCCATTCTATCGCGGTATGAGCCAGCAACGCCGACCATAAACCTACCGTCTCCAACACTCCACTATAAAGCATGAAATTAAGCCCGCCCACCAACAGCAAGGTGCAAAAACTAGCCAAGGGGAGGGAGTTTACGCAATGGACAAATTTGATACAAAATTTTGTTTTCATTTTGCTGTACATTTGCTCTTCAAAAATATGTTGTTGCGGGTTTGTTTTCATTGCCCTATCATAACATCAAATTGAATACTTTTTTTGTTTTTTTTTTCCTTGATTTGTTTTCCGTCTCACCATCCCTCTCCAACGGGGGAGTTTGGTATAAAGAGAGATGATCAAACCGATTTGTACCTTCCTAAAGTTGTCCTTGCTCACTTTCTACTCTCTATATGCCATTTTCACACTGCCGTACTCTAACGGAACTATCAATTCTATACTTTCATCTCCTCATCTATCGTATACAAATTACCACTTTAGTCTGTTATTTGAAATCAGCATCTTCAACTATGTTACTTTTATAATGCTCGATGAATGTAAAAAAAAATCCGTGAAACTCAAATAATTTAATTCAAGAAACATGAATATATAGGGTTACGGGATGTAATGTCAGCCTAGCCCGTCACTTCGGCCTATCAAGCAAATAACTCATTCATTCAGCAATAACACACAATAATTATGAAAAACTAATACCACATGTGCTGCAAAATTAAAATCCGGAAATCAATTGCCTATTTTTGGGACAAATTTTTTCAAATAAAAAGTTTAGTGAAATTATCCTAATTTTCGATTTCTAGGCGCCATGATCTTGCCGTATTATTGCACTAACGAAAATCTACGCTTCGGGGGTCATCAAAAAATCGGATAATTGCATGAATTGAATAGACTTACCTTTTTGTAACAAGCTAGCCTAATAAATCAACATCACACTTTTCATTCTTATTACAAATTCAGAAGATTTCACGCTTTTAGCGCTTTATAACTATGGACCGAACTTTAGGGACATAAATCTGAGACGTGTTCCTAATTATGGCCTACGAACTTTAATTGATACCTTTGTTTTGGTATTGGTGAAACCATTCGCGTTGACGATGACTAACCATTCGCGTTGACGATGACTCTGCAGCTGTTCACTCCTATAGGAAAATGCCATAAGCAAATGTCGAATTTCGTGAAACATAGCGGATCGATTTTTTATCCTTTCACTCCACTGAAAAATCCCGTAGGTTAATCTTTGCGTAAAAGGAGGGGTCGACACGGTACACACGTTATTTCTAAGCAACTCAAATATGAGAAGGATCTACTCATATTCGTCAAAAGTAGAGTACCCCAAATTAGGTAAACAAAGTTTAGACTAAAAAGATGACGAATTTAAAGCATCGACCTGAATCCGAACAAAGTTGTTCATTTGTCTTCTTGTCAGTTTCAACTTTCTTTGTTCAATTTAGTGTAGTGTAGGATATGATTGAGTAATGTTTCTGCCCAAAAGATTAAGATGCATTTGGGCTGGGTACCGCTTTCGAGTAAACACTACCAGTTCAGTTTTCTGCGGTGAGAATTCGATCCCTAGATTCCTAGCCCAAGAAGACAAGTTATCTAAGGAACTTTGCAATGGTCCTTTCCTTGCAAGTCCACGGCATGTGGACCTCTTATGGAAACCACACCGTCATCTGCAAGTTGTCTTAGCGTGTATTGTTCTGCCAAACAGTTGTCGATATCTTTGACATAAAAGTTATAAAGAAGAGGGCTGAGACATGATCCTTGGGGCAGGCCCATGTAGCTAATTCTGGAAGTTGTCAGTTGTCCAAGGGAAAAGTTCATTTGCTTTTCTGACAACAAATTGTACAAGAAATTATTTAAAATTCCGGAAAGTCCACATCTGTGCAGATTCTGACAGAATTTCAATGGAAATTGAATCAAAAGCCCCCTTAATGTCCAATAATACTGAAGCCAATTGCTCCTTGTGCGTAAAGGCCAGTTGAATATCTGTGGAAAGCAGCGCTAGACAATCGTTTGTTCCTTTGCTCTTGCGGAACCCAAACTGTGTATTTGATAGTAAGTTATTTGTTTCGACCCACTGATCGAGTCTCCGAACGATCATTTTCTCCAACAATTTCCTAATGCACGAAAGCATCGCAATCGGGCGGTATGAGTTATGGTCAGACGCTGGTTTGCCAGGTTTTCGAATGGCTATTACTTTGACCTGTCTCCATTCAGGCGGTATAATGTTGTTTTCTAGTAAGGAATTGAATAAGTCTAGCAAGCGTCTTTTAGCGATATCTGGGAGATTTTTCAGAAGATTGAATTTAATCATATCGCTTCCCGGTGAGGAGTTGTTCGATGAAAGAAGAGCCATAGAGAATTCCAGCATTGTGAATGGTCTATCCAGAGAGCTGCCGCTCGGAGACGCTTCTCGAAGAATGTGTTGTGCTGGAACTGAGTCCGGACAGACTTTTTTAGCGAAATCGAATATCCATCGGTTGGAGTATTCTTCACTCTCATTAGAAGATGAGCGGTTACGCATGTTGCGAGCCACCCTCCACAAGGTGGTCATTGAGGTTTCTCGTGAGAGTCCCTCGACGAAATTGAGCCAATAACCGCGTTTTTTTGCTTTGATTAATTGTTTCAGCTTTGTTTCAAGCTTTGAATATTGCTCGAAGTATGTGGAGGTTTTGTGTTTACGAAAAGCTTTGAAAGCATCAGATGTTTCTACATACAATTTTGTGCATTCTTCATCCCATCCAGGTGTGGCTGGTCTCCTTTTGAAGGGCGCACTTGGAACTTTTCTTTTTTGTGCTTCCAGTGAGCTTTTATAAATCAAATCGGCGAGGAATCGATATTCTTCCAATGGTGGAAGCGTATCTATTGATTCGGCACTTATTGTCACCGCCGTTGCATATTCATGCCAATCTATGTTCCTTGTAAGATCAAATGGAACTCGAGATAGTTCTACAGAGTGAGGGGCACACTTAATTGAAATGATGATTGGCAAATGATCGCTACCATGGGGATCATTGATAACCTTCCACAGACAATCCAATGATAGCGATCTTGAACACAAAGATAAGTCGAGTCGGCTTTCTCGAGTCGGAGGTTTTGCTATACGTGTCGCTTCACCAGTGTTCAAAATAGTCAAGTTGAAATCGTCGCATAAATCGTAAAAAATAGCCGCTCTATTGTCATCATATAGATCGCCCCACCCAGTACCATGGGAGTTCATATCACCCAGAATTAATACTGGGGATGGAAGAAACGAAACTAGATTCCAGAGTTGACTACGGCTAATGGAGGTTCTTGGTGGAACATAAACTGAAGCTATGTAAAGGTCTTTGTTCTTCACATTTGTTTGGCAAGCGACGATTTCGATGCCTGATAGAGCAGGAAGGGAAGTTTTGTAGAAAGGGTAGCACTTTTTGATCCCTAAAAGTACTCCCCCATAAGAATCGTCTCTATCCAGACGTATAATGTTAAAATCTTGGAAGTTGAGTTCTTTATCGGAAGAAAGCCATGTTTCACAGAGAGCAAATATATCACAATCAGAATTGTGAAGTAAAAATTTGAACGAGTCTAGTTTAGGCACTAGACTACGGCAGTTCCACTGTAGCACAGTGATCATATCTTCAACCTCGTTCGACGAATTATCCATCGAAATATATGATTGATGCAAGGAGGGGCCATGACACAGTCAATTGCTTAAGATATGATTCTAGTGTTGGAAGCAAGGCAGAAACTAAGTTTCTAAGAGGGTCTTGTATGTTGATCATATATTATATGAATTCCACAATGTCCGAAAAAGCTAGCAAACCTCGTTCGGACTTGGATTTCTTTTGAGAAGTTTGAGGAGCAGCTTTATTATTTTCCTTATCTTTTTTGGGCAATGGTGGAAAATTCCTGCTGAATCCAGGGATTGGTTCAGCAGGAGCCTTCGGTTTCGTTTGTTCATCCCCATTACCCTGGGAATTTGCCAATCTTCTGGAGGTGACTTTAGTTTTTTTACGGCGCACTTTCGGGAAGGGGCATTTTCGTTTTGAGGATCCGTCCATTTTTGAAGGTGCGTGTACCACCTTCATCGGATGAGTCAGAGTCCGATTCTTCAGCTGACAAAATCGAAAATAGGTTTGCATCGCGGACGGCTGATGCAGCCTTCACCATTTGAGCATATGTCTGCTTGGAGCGTCCTGAGATTGAACGCTGCACTTTATCGGAGTGCTGCTTGTACATCGAGCACTCCTGCAAGGGGTGAGGATTCTCGCCACAGTACGCGCATTTTACTGATTCTTTGTGGCAAGAATCCTCTTTGTGGTTTTCACCACATTTGCCACAACGAGTTTTGTTGCCGCAACGGCTGGCCGAGTGTCCTAGCCTTTTGCAGTTGGTACAGTTATAAACCCTCTGTACAAACAACCGCACCGGAAAAAAAGCACCATCAACTTTGACAAAGTTTGGGAGAACTGAACCAGCGAAAGTCACCCGAAACGAGTCTGAATGCTGATAAACTTTCTTACCATCTTGTAAAGACACTGAATGCAGTTGCCTAACATCCAGTATCTTTACAAGCTCGCTTATGACTTTTCTGTTTTTAAAACAACCCGAGGCACGTTTCAAGTCCTCGACAGACAGACTCGCGTCGGAGACCAAGCCTTCTATCTCCACATCTCGAGAAGGGATGGAGATGTTGTACTCAACTTTGCTACATCATAATTCGGTGCTTCCACACGCAGTTTGTTGAATCTCTCCTTATGTATCAAGATTCCCGGATACTTACGCAGCAAGTCTCTCGAAATATCGAGAGTTTTCAAGGGTTTATTTTTAGGCCAAAAAAAGACAACCCATGGTCCTTTCGAAAGTGGTTGGTAATACCTGGTTCGCGCAACGTTGGCATCGGAAGATGCCATCAGTGTTGCGCAAAAGCGGTGCGCAACCGCTTAAGAAGGAAAAAAATAAAAACCTTCTCCAATTTATTAATTTTAATTACTAGTATGTAACTAGAATGTTTTGTACAAGCAAATTAAAGTGAAAAAAAAAATCGAAAAAAAACTTATATCTAGTTGCAACAAGTTGTCTCACTATGAACCATACTCCCTTACCAGGGGTGAGAGACAGAGCCACGCGCCACGAGGTAAAACAAAACTACAATAGGGAGGCAATGGACTTGCAAAATGTATTCTCGATGAACATTTCAAATGGTCCTATCTGCTTTGATCGATTCTCTTCATCGACTTTCTCTTTTCATAACCACTGCTATGCAAACAGATTTCGCGCTAATTCTACCACATAGTTTGATAAAGGAGGTTCTTAGCTAGCGTCCAAAACGCCAAATACAACAGGGAAAGGTTTTGCAGCTAAGTTATTAACGAAAGAGAAAGTCGATGAAGAGAATCGATCAAAGCAGATAGGACCATTTGAAATGTTCATCGAGTATTGTCTAATACTTATGCCGGTTGTGTAAACAACCTATCAGCCGGTGCAGCTGTATTCCGTTTGCTGCTGCTACACTGCGGCTATTGACGGAGATGATGCGGTGATGATGGTGATGATTTGATGATGATCGATCACTGGGGTAAAGGTGAACAGTCTATACGTAAGACTCAGCTTACGATAGCTACTTCCGAAAACCGTGCGCGATTCACCTGAACACTTTTTTTTTAACAACGATAGCGATGAAAACGCGGTAAAAAACGAGTGTCGTATGAAGAGACCAGGACGCTGTTAACTGGCTCAGCGCTCGATACGGAATGAGTATGTGTGGTTGCACATGGCTTTTATGTGTACACATATTTAGTATGTGTCCGAAACATAGATATCATTTGTTGATCACATTGCAAAAATTCATGTTCATGAAAACAATCTTTGAAATTTTATCAGTGTAGGTCACTCGGATAATGAGTAAATTTTTATTAAATATGAGTAAATGTCATTCATAGTGTCATGTCATGTCAGTGACATTTGCTATGAGTGGGATTTCTTCATATATGAGTGGGATTTCCTCATATTTGATAAAAAATTACTTATTCTATGGGGGCGACCCCGGCGTAGTGGTTAGCATCCATACCTCTCACGCCAAAATTACGAGTTCAAATCTCACCTCCGGTTAAGTAACGAATGACCCAGAGCGTTAAAGTGACTATATAATAATAATAATAATAATAATAATAATAATAATAATAATAATAATAATAATAATAGTAATAATAATAATAATAATAATAGTAATAATAATAATAATAATAATAATAATAATAATAATAATAATAATAATAATAATAATAATAATAATAATAATAATAATAATAATAATAATAATAATAATCATAATAATAATACTTATTCTATGAGCAAACCACGTTGCTAATTTTTAGTGAACGCAATTCAAATAAGAGTAAGATTAATCTACCATGGAAGCTCTTCTAAAAAGTATCGCATTGGATCCTAAGTAACAGTGATGGAGAAGTTCGTGAAAACTCACTATGAGTCACGAACTTTTCCCTTGGTGAACTTCATGAAATATCGCGAACTTTTCCAACACTGCTAAGTAACATTGATCAATTCTCCTCGTCGACGGATGCTAGATAATAGCATCTTATATCGAACTATGTGTTGAAAATAGCTGGAAGTGCCTACCCAACTAACATTTTCAACTTTATAAGCCAACTTTTCCAGCGTTGTGCTGTAAAGAAGCTGAAATAAAGCTGCAGATACAGCTTAAAGCAGAAGTTAGCAACATAGTTTTGGAGAGCGTTTACTCAACTTTTTCTCAACCATTATTCAATTTGTCAGTCGCACTGAATAACTTCACCCAACAAACGTTAATGTCACTTCTATGCAAATATTAATCAACTTTCAAATTTTAGCTTCAAAACAAATCTAATAAAGCGAATATATTACTTATTTGATGGCTTCTACATAACCAACCACTCTTGCTGAATAACATAAACAACAATAGTGCTTTTTCAACAACTAAACAACCTGTACTCAACTAATAAACTGTGATAGCGCTACTTTTAAGCTATTTAACAGTCAACTAGATTTATTTTTAGACTTGTGCAGTTTTACAGTTTTTATTCTGCTTCTTTACTTACCTTACCAATCAGGCTAAGGGCTTGTTGTCCTCTGCTGTCCGAAGAAGTCGTCTCCACTCTACTCGATCCATGGCCACACTTCGCCAGCCTCGTAGTCTGTTCCTGTTGGGTCGCTTTCTAGAACCATTTTCACTGGGTCTATCCCAGCTCTTCTGATCACACCTTCTAACGCGATGTTGAATAGCAGACACGAAAGTCCATCACCTTGCCGTAACCCCCTTCGAGATTCAAAGGGACTCGAGAGTGTCCCCGATACTCGAACAATGCACATCACTCGATCCATCGTCGCCTTGACCAATCGCGTCAGTTTATCCGGAAATCCGTACTCGTGCATAATCTGCCATAGCTGATCTCGATCGATTGTGTCGTATGCGGATTTGAAATCGATGCACAAATGATGTGTGGGCACGTTGTATTCGCGGCATTTCTGCAGAACCTGCCGAATCGCGAAAATTTGGTCCGTGGTAGCGCGGGCACCTAAGAATCCCGCCTGGTATTGCCCCACGAACTCTCTTGCAAATGGTGACAGGCGGCGGCATAGAATTTGAGAGAGTACCTTGTAGGCGGCGCTCAGCAGTGTGATCGCGTGGTAGTTGCAGCAATCCAACTTGTCGCCCTTTTTGTAGATTGGGCATACCACACCTTCCATCCACTCCTCCGGTAATATCTCCTCCTCCCAAATCTTGGCAATTACCCAGTGCAGCGCTCTAGCCAGTGCTTCACCACCGTATTTTAATAGCTCACTTGGTAGCTGATCTACACCACTTGCTTTGTTGTTCTTCAGCCGACCGATCTCCTCCTCAACTTCTTGAAGATCAAGGGCCTGTAGCCTGTTGTCTTCTACGCGTGCTCCAAGGTATGCTGCCGTGCCACTTTCGTTTTCTGCTGCTTCACCGTTGAGGTGCTCGTCATAGTACTGCTTCCACCTCTCAATCACCTCACACTTGTTCGTGAGAAGGTTACCGTCCAAGTCCTTGCACATATCGGCTTGCGGCACGTAGCCTTTGCGCGAACTATTTAGCTTCTCGTAGAACTTCCGTGTGTCGTTTACGCGGTACAGATTTTCCATCGCCTCGCGATCTCGGTCTTCCTGCTGACGCTTCTTCCTTCGGAAAACCGAGTTTTGTCTGTATCGCTCCACATTCAATCTCGTGCGGTGTTGCAGCATTCTCGCCCGTGCTGCATTCTTCTCCTCTACTAACAGTTTGCATTCGCCGTCAAACCAGTCATTTCTTCGGTCCGGGACCGCAGTACCTAGTGCCGCTGCAGCAGTACTACCTATGGCGGAACGGATTTCCCTCCAGCCATCTTCAAGAGAAGCTGCGCCAAGCTGCGCCAAGCTGCGCCAAGCTGCGCCAAGCTGCGCCAAGCTGCTCTTCCGTGGGTAGTGCGACTTCCAGCTGCTGCGCGTAGTCCTGGGCAACTCCGGCGTCCCGTAGTTGCTCAATGTTGGGTCGCGGCGTTCGACTTCGACGGGTGTTATGAACCGTCGAGAGTTTTGAGCGCATGCATACTGCAACTTGGTAGTGGTCCGAATCTATGTTCGCACTGCGGTACGTGCGGACGTTGATAATGTCGGAGAAGAATTTCCCGTCGATTAGAACGTGATCGATTTGGTTTTCTGTGTGTTGGTCAGGTGATCTCCAGGTGGCTTTGTGGATATCCTTGCGGTGGAAAAAGGTACTTCGAACTACCATTCCTCGAGAGGCTGCAAAGTTCACGCATCGTTGGCCGTTGTCGTTCGATACGGCATGTAGGCTGATTGGCCCGATTGCCGGTCTATACATTGTCTCCCGTCCTACCTGAGCGTTCATTTCGCCGATGACGATTTTGACGTCCCGTTGCGAACAGCCGTCGTACACCTGCTCCAGCTGCGCATAGAAAGCTTCTTTCTCGTCGTTGGCTCTCCCTTCGTGTGGGCAGTGCACGTTGATGATGCTGTAGTTGAAGAAACGGCCCTTAATCCTCAACTTGCACATCCTCGCGTTGATCAGCTGCCAACCAATCACGCGTTGGCGCATCTTACCCACCACTACAAAGCCGGTTCCCAGCTCGTTGGTGGTGCCACAGCTCTGGTAGAAAGTAGCCGCTCGATGCCCGCTTTTCCATACCTTTTATCCCGTCCAGCAAAGTTCTTGCAGTGCTACGACTTCGAAGTTTAACCTATTAACCTATTAACCTATCGCAGCCCGGGAAGCCGAGCGATTTGCAGTTCCATGTTCCGAGTTTCCAATCGTAGTCCTTATTTCGTCGCGTAGGTCTGTGCCGATTGCTCCGTATTTCTTTCTTCAGTATTTGTAACTTTATGTTTTTTCCAGGGCGGCTTGTTGGGCCTGCCCCAACCCCCTGTCTCGCCGGGGGACCTTCGTGCACAGCTCTGTTTAGAGTCCCACGCTGGCACTAGAACGGTGATTAGCCGCTCCTAACATGGAGAGCAGACGTCGTTTTGAGCCGCACCTCCATGGTGAACAGACGCTCGGGTTTGGTGAAGCATTTCCTCTATCACCGTACTATGGTTACCGCGCCAGTGTTCGCGTCGCACCTCTTCACTTTGCTATTGCCGGACTGGCAACATTTCCCAGGCTACGCCACCCAGCTGTGTCCATGTTTTAGCTGGTAGTCTTTTGTTATCATATGACTCGGGAAGGCGTGAAGTAGGAACTTGTGAGGACCAGGGATAGGTATTCCGCTCCTTCCAGGTTTTGTCAACTCACCATTTCGTAGCCACTGCTTTTTTACAAAGCTGAATTAACTAGTCGAGAAAAGTTATTCATGTGCACTATTATAAAGGGTGATACGGTCAAAATTTGGTCAAGGGAAAACGCGTGTAAATCGGTGAAATCGTTTATTTAAAAAATCAAATTAAATTTCATTTTCAAGTTCAATTAATATAAAATTCAGGAAAAATATTTAGTTAGGCTTCCGCTTTTCCAAAACTGAATTGCCGGGCCTTACGCTTGACCCCTGCCATCAGATTTTGTACAGCCACCTTGTCCACCTTCTTCGCCGCAGAAAGCCAGTTTGCCTTGAACTGCTGCTCGCCCTTAGCAGTTTTTTTGGTCTTCTTTAGGTTCCGCTTGACAATAGCCCAGTATTTCTCAATTGGGCGGAGCTCTGGCGTGTTGGGAGGGTTCTTGCCCTTGGGAACCACCTGCACGTTGTTGGCGGCGTACCACTCCATGGCCTTTTTACCGTAATGGCAAGATGCCAAATCCGGCCAAAACAGTACGGAACAACCGTGTTTCTTCAGGAAAGGCAGCAGACGTTTATTCAAACACTCTTTCACGTAAATTTCTTGGTTGACAGTCCCGGAAGCTATGAAAATGCTGCTTTTCAAGCCACAGGTACAGATGGCTTGCCAAACCAGATATTTCTTTGCGAACTTTGACAGTTTCATGTGCTTGAAAACATCTGCTACCTTTTCCCTTCCTTTTGCCGTACAAAACTCCTGTCCCGGAAGCTGCTTGTAGTCGGCTTTGACGTAGGTTTCGTCGTCCATTACCACGCAGTCAAACTTCGTCAGCATCGTCGTGTACAGCCTCCGGGATCACGCTTTGGCCGTCGTATTTTGTTTATCATCGCGATTTGGAGTCACTACCTTCTTGTAAGTCGATAGTCCGGCTCGTTTTTTGGCTCGATGCACGGTTGTAGACGATACACCCAGCTTATTTGCGGCATCTCGGAGAGAGAGGTTAGGGTTTCGCTTGAAACTACCGGCAACTCTCTTTGTCGTCTCAGCGACTTCCGGTTTTCGATTTCCCCCCGATCCAGACTTTTTGGCTGTCGACAAACGTTCCCCAAACACTTTAATTACATTTGTAACGGTTGATTTGGCAACTTTTAGCGATTTTGCCAACTTTGCGTGCGAGTAGCTCGGATTTTCGCGATGCGCGAGCAAAATTTTGATACGCTGCTCTTCTTGCTTGGACGGCATTTTGACAACTGAAGAGTGAATTCCAAAATCAAAATAAGAGCAACATTCTACACACACACACCTTCAAAATGAGGGGTGTTCAGGTTTTTTAAATGCAAAATTGAAAGAAATACGTCAAGTTGATATTGACCAAATTTTGACCGTATCACCCTTTAAAGCCTCTACTCAGCAATCTTGTTGTAGGAGGGCATGTAAATTAGTTTACATCAGTTCAAAGTGTTGGCGTAGCGAAGTTGGTAGTATCAAGGTTCGCCTATGCGGTCGTCTCGAGTGCGATTCCAGGTTCCGGTACAGTGTTAATTATTTGGTGGTGTGGCTTATAACTAATTTCGATTAATTTGAATCGCAGTAAAATAAACATGATAAATTCCTCCAACAAAAAAAAAGCGTAATCAATATTTAACCTGGCGTCAAAAAAAAAGTTGTGTAGAGATTATTGGATAGTCGGGTAAAGGTTGAATAAGCGCCTTTCAAGTTAAGTTCACGCACAACTAAGCAGCAGGATAACAGCTGTATAGAAGCATAAATAGATAAGCTATAAGAGCTTGTCCCAACCGTCCCAACAGCCAGATTAAGTTCGCCAGATTTGCTTGTATAGAGGTTGAGTAAAGGTTTCCTCATATCGTATAGCATTTGAATACAGCTTGAGGCTGTATGAATGAAATGAGTAAAGCGTTTACATTACGAAAATTGTTAGTTGGGTACAGGGATGAAAAATCATTTACATTCATTTCGTGCATTCATTTACATTCATTTGCCTCTAACTTTATTTTATCAATAGAATTCCGTAAAATAGTGTTTGAAGCTGTTGTAGGCTTTTATATTAACTACATCTTTTGTTATCAACTCAAATCTGTATCTCTTATGCATGATGAATCAGAGCGTTAAGAACCCACCATTGTTTTTCAGTGAATGTTAATTGCATTCACTCAAAAACAATAACATGTTCTGTCAGCTCTATTTCATCATGCATAAGAGATTCAGATTTTAGATATTTAAAAAAGTTGTAGTTAATTTCAAAAGCTACAAAAACTTCATACATCATTTAACGGTATTCTGTTGATGAAAAAAGTTAGAGGCAAATGAATGTAAATGAATGCACGAAATGAATGTAAATGAAAAAATCTACAAAGAAAATCTGTCAATGTTACTTAGAAGCTAATGCATTGTTCAGCTTGCTAATACTAAAATATGTGTGTTCGTGAGATGATCTATTTGGCTTTATTTTTATTCTAAAAGCGTCGTGATTTATGTTATCTGGATCAACCGAAAAAAAACACTGTATCTTTCATCCATATCAGTTCTTCGCGAGAACTGAAAGCAACGTCAATAATGTATTTACGTATGAAATATAAGGAGTGAAAAAGAAGTGTGATTTCACATGCCGAATCTTTGTAGATCGAAGTTGCATCTATTTATAGACCCAATTTGAGTACAGTAGACTGGCATTACATCCACGTACCTGGAATGTTTTCATGTGAAAATGGTGAGGTTAAACAATTTTCACCTAAGCTTACATGTTTACAGTAAAATATCGACTGCAGCTCATTTATTACATAAGATACGGTATAAAATGTAATAGAAGGTTAGGGACATATACCCTTATCAGAAAAAAATATATAAGCAATAAGAAGACAACATTGAATTTGTGATGGCTATATCGTAAATACATTTCACAAGTGATAGTTTGAGTTCTTCTTCAAACAGGTGAAAAACAAAAAAAAAAGGTTTTTAATGTTTTTTTTTTGACGTAGAACTACGTCTTTGTCGACTATACTGGGGTGCAAATCAAAAAATATGTGTGGTGAAGGAGTGTTAGGTTTTGAACGCTTGTAACTTTGTCATTTATAGATGAAATTTAAATCCAAATACCCCAATCGATAGGATATTACATTACAAACCTGCTGAAATAAATATATTTCCAATTTTTCTGTAATTAAACTTTTGAAAATGTATAAATGATAATTTTATCACTGTTTTCATGAAATAAGCCTTTTTCCCAAACCCAGTCATCATAAACGAATACCACTTGGTTGCACATCATTCTGCTTGAACCTGACCAAGTCAGCTGCCAAAGGTGGATCACGGCGTGTCCACCACAATGAGAAATGATACTTGAAAAAACGTGCATGTAAAACCCCCTCCCCCTTAACATAACCCGAAAAAGACATGGACTTTGACGATCATTTTTTTTCCGGGAAATAAATTTTAAGCAAACCAGAATTATGTATAAACAATAAATTTTTTACATGCAGAGCCAACATTTTCAAAAAAAATCGCTTAACAGGAGACATACACTCGATTTATTACCAACAACTGACTGTAAAACATATCTGGTACCTCTATATATGCAATTATATTAACATCCAAAGTCCATCCTTTTTTAAATATTCTGCACAAAAGAAACTTTTTGCTCCGCCCCATTCATAAAAAAACGGCGGGAAATTCTATCGGTTGCACATCGTTCTGCTTGAACCTGAAAAGATATAAAACAGCGCTGCTGTCGTGCTTTTGCTCATTGTCGCTTCGGACGGCGTGGCACTTGCTCCTGCAGCAAGCAGGACCAAGTCAGCGGCTAAAGGTGGATCACGGCGTGACCACAATGAGGAATGAGGAAAAGCAATGTATGTAAACCCCCTCCCCCTTCACAAAAACTTCTCCCCTCTCAACAATAATCCGTAAAAGACATGGACTTTGACGATCACTTTTTTCCGGGAAATAGATTTAAACAAACCACAATTATTAGTAAAAACATAAATTTTTCCCTTAATTTCTTCCCACAACAAAACTTTCAAATTTGAGAAAAAATTTGCTTGAAAGACATTCGATGATATTAAGTTGGTGAATTACACACAACTGATGGTAAAACATATCTGGTACTCCTATATATACAATTATATTAACATCCAAAGTCCATCCTATTTTACATATTCTGCACAAAAGAAACTTTCTGCTCCGTCCCCATTCATAATAAAATGACGGGAAATCCTGTCAGTTTCGGGGCTTAGAAAGTATGCAGAATATGTAAAAAAGGAGGGACTTCGGATGTATTTTTTCTGCAAAATATGTAAAAAAGGAGGAACGTCGGATGTTAACCTAAATGACCCTTTAATTTTTTTTTTATAATATGTAACACATACTATATAAAAAACTATACACGATATCAACGGAAATACCGTAAGCTACAAAATGGAACCAATGTTTCCAATTCTGAAAAAAGCGCAGAGAGTAAATTTAATCATTATATTCTACCCGTATTATCAAAGATACCCCGTTTTACGGTACCTCGGTAGTACTGTACCAGGGAGGCAACTTCAAAATCATCTTCAAAAGTTTGCTGAATCCTGAAGTGCTTTTTTCCTGGTAGAGCAACAACTAGACCATATTGGTACAGCATAAAGCATGGCCGATCTAAAATCTTGTTTGAATATTAAAAGTCTATTCTTCAGGCAAAGTTTGGATTGGCTGTTAAATAAGAAGATGCAAACATTCCGAAGTGAAAATGTTATACAATATAGGTCCAAGAATGCTACCCTGAGAATCTCCTGCTGTAACAGGTAGTCGTTTAGATTCGGAATTTTGATAATTTACCTGCAGAGTTCTGTCTGTTAAATAATTTTGAACTAATTTCATAACATTGAAAGAAAAATTAAAATTTTTCAATTTAGCAATAACACTTTCATGCCAAACATTGCCGAATGCATGTTCTATGTCTAGAAGAGCAACTCCAGTTGAGCAGCCTTCAGATTTGTTTGAACGAATTAAATTGGTAACTGTTAAGAGTTGATGAATAGTTGAATGCCACGGCGAAATCCAAACTACCCATCTGCAAAAATTGAGTTCGTATTGATGTGAAGAATTATTCTATTCAAAATTTGCTTTTCAAAAGTTTACTTATGAACTTATTGGACGGTAGCTAGAAGCTTCAGCTGGATTTTTATCCGGCTTCAAAATTGGAACAACTTTTGCATTTTTCCATTTAATTGGAAAGTATACCAAATGGAAACATCTGTTAAATAATTTTACCAAGAAAGACAAGGTACTCTCTAGGAATTTTTGATGAGAAGATAGAAAATTTCATCAGCACCTAGAGCTTTCATATTATGAAACTTTTCAGCTATAGGTTTTTTTTTGTACAAATCAGTCCCACATATTTTCCCGAGAGAAAATATTCAGATAACCCCGAGCAACCTGTTCTCCACTGCCCATTCAATCTTTATTGAGGTCCCCAACAACGGTGCCAAATTTGATCGAATTTTGTTACAATCTGGATTTGCGTTAGCATTTTAAAGTGTTTAAGTTGTGGGAAAGTGTATGGAAAACGGAATGAAACTATTCAGAACCACTTTGTAAGAGACTAAAAATATATGCGACTTCTGTGCAAAAAGTTATGATTTTTTAACCTAATGCCTAAAGTTAAAAAATATAACAATTTTATATGTAGGGGAAATGGCTCTAATGTGCCTATGGATCTAAGATTGAACCCGATTGCAGAATTTATGTATGGGCATACAAACTGTTGGTTGTGATCCGGCATACAAACTTTACCCACCCTAATACTCATGTTGCTTTGCTAAACTCGCTCTAGTTACCAGTTGTTTAAGGGTTAATATGACACTTAAAGAAACTTAAAGCACGGTACACTGCTGGATTTTCTAGTGATTTTTTTTTAACTTAAACATTGGTTCATTCATGCTAATAACTGAAGATCACGAAATAATGTAGGTCCAATCTCATTCCATATGATAATAAATGTATGCTCTAAGAAAAACCACATCCTCAAAAACGTAAACTCTACGGATAACCTGGTCACACCGCAGCAGTAAACTGTTCTCTGTGGTTTTGAAGAAAAAGTAAAAACAAGACTAATCTTGTTTAACATGTTTTAATTAAAATGGAACAATTATGTTGCGTTTTCTCTCTCACATACTGTAAAGTACTGATTTGAATTAAAAGATAAACCACAGAAACAGATAATATGTTTCGATGCATAATATAATGATATTTAAGTTAAGCTATTCCAGATTATGGTTCTGAAAGAGCAAATTCTATAGGACGATGCACAGTGTATAACAACATAAATCCACTACAACCAGTAATTGATCTTTTGTGGTATACGCCATATCCTTTGGTTAGAGTATGTCGTATTACTTTGTATTTGTTTATTTGTGTATTGAAAAATTCAACTGACAATTATTGTCTAAATGAATAAAACTTAAACTAAATAGTTACGGTCAACGGTACGGAAAAGGCCAAGTAACCGATGACGAAACACGTCAGCTGATAAATTGAAGTCGAACATATAAAAGAAGTTGTTGAATTGCCGGCTGATTGCTCGAATTGGCTCGTTTTGTGTATAATTTCGGCGCCGTGGTTCCAAAAACAAAAAGTCGCGTTGACGAAGAGGCCTCTGAGGGGCATACATATTTAGCTGAGCCAGCAGCGTTGGACAGTCAATGTCACCCGTAAGCAGCTTTCCTGCGAACATAACTTGAGCGACCGTCCGTCTCACTTCTAATGGTTCGATTCCCAGGAGACGGCAACGCTCCTCGTACGGTGGCAAGTTTGTTGGGTCACGCCAGTTGAGGAAACGAAGAGCATATCTCACAAACTTGCGTTGAACGGATTCAATTCTAGTGATCCAGCTAGCATGGAAAGGGCACCAAACAACTAAACTTGACTCCAATAAGGATCGCACAAGCGAGCAGTAGAGTGACCTGAGGCATAGCGGGTCACGGAACTCGTCGGCAATTTTGAAAATAAAGTCAAATTGTCCAGAGCGGAGATGATTTAATTGTAGTGGATTCTGAAAGTGAGTCTGCAGCTCAAGGTAACGCCGAGATCCTTTATGTGCTCTACACCAGCAAGGCAGCGTCCGTAGAGAACCTTATCAAACATGATTGGTTCGATTTTTCGATGATGGGAAATAATGTTACATTTTTCGATATATAGTTGATTATCTGATTGGTTGCCTTCATTAAGGAGATTTTCAGCCAGAAGCTATATTCGGATATGATACGGTGATCAAATCGCTCGATTGTAAAAATGCTGATAGAAACATTCTCATATTATTAAAACAAAAATTTAACACTTGTATTTCATGAAAAAACGCAGTAGGCTCTGCCCGTGAACGGTTGATTTCATCTGTTTTTGGCATATTTTTGAATTGTAGCAAATCAAACAAATATTAGTTTTCGCGTGTGGATAAGTGTAAATTAAGATTTATCACGTCTTAAGAAGTTTTTTTTGTGGTATAGTGTAATTAACGTGAAAAATCTGGGACAAGAATTTGTTTCGAGTAGCTGTGTTGTGGTGTCGGTCGGTTTTTCATTTCGCTTGTTTGTGGTGCTTTGCCTCCCTCTCAAGAAGAGTTTTACCGGTTTTTTTTTTCTTTTCTTGGTGGTGGCGTTCTGCCTTCCAATCAAAAAGTTCGATGCAAATGAAAAACTTCGAATGTGATTCAAAATGTAACTCACAAACACAAACACACACACACACACACACACACACACACACACACACACACACACACACACACACACACACACACACACACACACACACACACACACACACACACACACACACACACACACACACACACACACACACACACACACACACACACACACACACACACACACACACACACACACACACACACACACACACACACACACACACACACACACACACACACACACACACACACACACACACACACACACACACACACATTTAACACTTGTATTTCATGATTTTAGAACGAAAACATCCTGGGTTAAACATATTCACTGTATTTGCTTACTTGTGTGCTTCGAAGCTTAGCACAACACACAATCGAATACACAAAATCCAAAACAACTGCTACTCAAACTTGAACACCAAGAAAACCACTTCAACTTTACTGCTTTGCCGGCAATCGTAAAAGTATCATTGAAAAAGCGTTGTCAGATGTATTGCCTCTAGCAATGGATTTAAGTTTATTAAAAAACAAGCAATTGTGAAGTTTGTCTCATTAATATAGATAAGTGGATGTATTTAATGGTGAATAAATATCAGAAACTGAGCAAATAAAACAAAAACGACCATTCTAGGCATTTTACCGGTCCAATTTAAAAAGCCACAGAAGATTGAATTCAACACTAACAGGGTTGATGGCAGCAGTGCACGTAGCCTGGTAATCGCTTTCCCGCAAACTTACAGCGAAGTCTGGCAGTGTGAACGTTTTGTCTGCTACATTCTTATGCACTAGATAGTGTGACATCACATTTGCTGTTGTATTGAAATGAAGGAAGAAAAGAGATGGTTAAATTTTCCTTACTATACCACTTACATGGGCAGTTTTGGCGTGGGGACATGCACTTCCAATGAATTTTACCCATACAATAAAAAAATGATGATCGAAGAATATTTCAAAAAGAAGAAGTAAACAAATGATTGACCCTTTGTAGAATCTTAATTAGTATGCTTTTGTGCATTACATTTCATTGTACATTGTATTTTTTCCTTGATCTTGTTTTCCGTGTAGCACCAATGCTACCGACGCCAGGGAGGCAGCTCCCACACCTATCAACCCATTAACTCATAAGCCGGGGACCAACGGCTGGGATTGAACCCAGGCCTGCTGGGGTGAGAGGTAATCACGCTTACCACTACACCACCGGCGCCGCTGTAGTGCAACATTTTTTATTATGATTTTGATTACATTTTCAAGACGGTCATGTCATGCAACATTGTTCATGTCATGCTACATTTTTCATGCCGTGCATAACTTTCTTTGTCATACAACATTTTTCATGTCATGTAGCATTTTCATGTTACATAAAAACAAATTTAGCGGCGCCGGTGGTGTAGTGGCAAGCGTGATTACCTCTCACTCCAGCAGGCCTGGGTTCAATCCCAGTCGACGCCGCCGGGATGTTCTGAGGAATAACATCTCTGATCACGCTTACCTTCGGAAGGGAAGTAAAGCCGTTGGTCCTCGGTTCATGAGTTGATGGTGTCGATATGTAGGATCCAGGTGTTGGAGCTGCCTCCGGCGTTGTTGGCATTGGTGCTCAGCACGGAAAACAAGATTGATGAAAAACAAATCAAGGAAAAAGAACAAACAAATTTATAAAATATAAAAAATATATTAAATAAAAAATATATAGGTAGAAAAACAATTAATATTAGCAATAAAAACACAAACATAAAAAAAATCATTAAAAAAATTAAGGCCATTTTTGAGGTCTGGGATCTGTGGCTGTTGGTCCTGTGTCTGGTTGTTAAGGGTGCGTTACACACAGGCGCTGGCAGACACGTACGATTCATCAACGGCACCCAGAACACGTGTAGAACGACAAGCAAAGAGGAGGAGAACAGAGTTGAGCGTAGGTAGATGAATACTCAGTAGTTTGGAAATGCTATATAACATGAAGCTTTAGTGTGATAATTTATTAGCTATATACCGTGTCCTTAGATTAGTGCAAATCGTATTACTCCATCACTATTGAGAAATGATGAAGTAACGTGCCAGCACAATTTTTGACGCGGTTCCTAATGGTGACGCATTTGTATATTATGAATCGCATTTTGGCGAGATATGTTTAAAAGCTAACATCCTTTGAGCACCGGAACTAATATTTGCAACGTTAACATTTCAAAAATATTAATGGAAAATAGTCTAAAATGATCGAATGCGTCAAGTAAGGAACCGCGTCAAATATGGTGCCTTCAAGGTGTTCGATTTTTTTTACAGTTGTCATTCTTGCATTTATCGCAAGGATCCGACTTTAATTGAAAGGTCCCCCTATTTATACCCTCCGGAGTGTTGAAACACTATCCAAAAGCGCGCCCCTTTGTCCGTTAAAATTGGGTTCCTTAGCAACAAAATTAAACAATGACACCGATAATGACCATATATCAGAACCCTAGTCTTAACCATTCAAACTAGGGAACAACAAATAGAAGATTAAGAATCACAGAGATGAAGACTAACTAACTCATTTTTTCACACAGATTCGCAAATCGTTTCGGATCGATATTTTTAGAATTACTTGTTATTTTACATAGTTGTTTTTTTTATTGTCCAACATGTCATTTTACATATTTGGTTCCCTAGTTTTGTACAGGACTAACACTTGAAAAGGGATTATGCAAAAATGATACGCATCAATAGAAAAACATATATCTTGTGCACGATTTGTTTGATCGAGATGGTGTCTTGGGCAAAGTGACGGACAAGTATCGTGCCTTTCAAAAATTATTTTATTATTTACAAAAAAAATCAATTATAAAAAATTGCAATTTTTTAATTATTTTTTATATTTATATTGTAGTTTAGATTAAGTGGTACCTACTGTGTATTTGCTGGGCAACTTATAAACAAAAAAGCTATGAATTATAACCTACAGTTATCGAATATCTTTGAAATGGTGTTATTATAAAAACACATTAAATTTACAACAAAAAGCTCTTAGTGCTTAAATTGCCCAAAGTTGTTATTTTCGAGATACTCGTAGGTTACAATTCACTTATCGCATAATTTGAGCAATTTTCATCCTTTTGAGATGTTATTCGTTGGAAACTCTTGAAAATATTTTCAACGAAAAGCCCAATTAATTTCCATAAACTTTGCAGTTCACAGTTTTGCAATCATACGCATTAGTTAAGATATAATTAATTATGAGTAAGATACCGTATGGGAAAGTGTATTTTCCTATTTGGCCCCTTATACAGCTAGCTAGTTTCGAAGACCACAAGGGAATAGAAAACAGCCATAAGAAGTATAAAGAAAGAGAGAATGATTAGTAATTTCCATTTAATTCCACTATTTTATTCGCTTATCCTTGACAGCTACGCGTATTTCGTCCACGCATACTAACACACGCGAGCTCGTCCACGCATACTAACACCACTATCAGATAGGGGAAACCTTCCCTTACTTAATAGTGGTATTTGTGTGCATGGGTGAGTTCCCAGTTGCGTCAAATCGTGTATCCGAGATTTGTAATACCATTCGCAAATTATGACATTCATTTCATAAATAAAAATGTATTCAATAAAATAGTGTTCTTAGGTATTTATTTAGTTCACAATATATAACTACATTAATACATAATACGTCTATTTAAACAAATTAAAAACCTTTGCATCATGATCTGAACAGTTTGAGAACAATTGGTGTTACAAAACCAAATGATAAACTCATCAGCTCTTCCTCCTTCCGATTATTTGCCCAGTTATATAATTCTTTGGCATTTTTAATTGGATTTTCACGTTCTTTGGCTAAACTGGCTCGCTTTATCGTACCGTAAAACGGGGTAACATTGATAGTTTTTTAAAGTATATTCTAAATAATTTTTACAGCAATGAATGTTTTTCAAATTATATATTTTTAAAACAAGTACTGAGGATTCAATAGTCAATTTGTTAGTAATATGTTTAGCGGAAATTAAAGCATTTTCACTATTTTTTTAGTTTTGTGACCGAACTTCAGTTTTTTGATTTGGGGTTACTTTGATAATGCTCGATGAATGTAGAAAAAAAATGGGTGAATCTTAAACAATTTAGTTCTTTAAATATGAAACTTTGAATGAGTATATAATCAAAAAACATCATTAGCAATAAGAATACAACATTGAATTTGTGATGACTATATCGGAAATAAATTTCATAAGTGATGGTTTGAGTGCTTTTTCAAACAGGCTAAAGACACGAAAATTGTTTTTAATATTTTGTAAAAAATGTAACGCATACTATACTACCCTAAGCTACAATATGGAACCAATGTTTCTAATTTGGAAAAAGCGCAGCGAGTAAATTTAATTTGGTATGATGGTGATGGTATTAGAGGTACCATAAAACGGGGTATTTTTGATAATGCGGGTAACTTTGATACTATAATCAAAGTTACCTGCATTATCAAAGATACCCCGTTTTATGGTACCTCTAATATCATCACACGGTCCTTTGCCATGGGACGGCGCAAAGAAATGCCATTCAGCTTTAATTTCATACATATAGGGGAAATGTAGGTAATGTCGGCCTAAGTGTCCCTAATGGGCCCATCCCATACATAAATTCAGCAATCGACTAAATTTTCAATAGCAACCAAAAATATCCATTAGTAACGTCCCAATAACGCGTTCATCTAGATAAAATTGATAAATGGGTCCAATCTTAGATCCATAGGCCAACATTGGAGACATTTCCCCTACTTGAACTTGCGGAGATTAGAAAAATTCTTTGTACTGTGAAGCAGCTCCGTCAGACATAAAATAAATCTTTTTCACTATTTTACTCTGATCTGTACGTAAAAAAGTAATCATTTTGGAAATAAACAGATTAACAGCTACTGCATCATGTGTCAACTCTTTTGTGATAATTATGAAACTAAAATGAAGCACTTGGGAGTTTTCTTTATAGTATATATCGAATGGATGGATTGTAGCTTGTTGTACATTCCAATGATGAGATTGTACTTCATCCTGCAGTACAAAGGAGTAATTTTCAGAAAAATCACAAATGACTTCACCTACTTGCAAATTGTTTTTCGTTGTTTTTAAGAATTTAGATTGTTCTTTTTTAATGAAATCGTGCGGTATCAATTTGAGTAATTTTTCACATAGATATGAAACAAAATCTCCAGGCTCTTTAACAATAGTTTGTATATCACATCTATCAGTGGTTACCCACTGTTCACTGTGTTGTGACAGTTGATCAATCATTTTTACTTCTAATTGCTGGGTTAAAAAATCCTCAATTGACGAAATGTCTGGACAATCCTCTTTCACAAATTAAACTATCAGGACTATAAGTCATACAAAATATTGTACTTTTTTAAACTATGCGTTATACCTATGATAAAATTTTCATGATTTGTACAAACGTAAACATTGTGCGATCCTGAACTGGTTAAAAGTTTGCAGTATTTAGGGCGAAGTTTCGCGAATGAAGAAATTCCTATTTTTACCTCACTATTAATTTCCTGAAATCTTTTGTATGCTTCTTTAACTGTTGTCATCACTAACCTTTCACGTTACGGAGGTAGATCACCTTTTCGTGGTACGTTACGGGATGTAAGATCTACCACCGATTCCTAGTCCTGACTACTTCAAACTAGGGGAACAGGATTTTTCAGTAATCCAAGGAACGCATCTTAGTCCTTTCGAAGTGGTAAGCGTGATTACCTCTCACCCCAGCAGGCCTGGGTTCAATCCCAGTCGGCGCCGCCGGGATGTTCTGAGGCATAACATCTCTGATCACGCCTTCCTTCGGATGGGAAGTAAAGCCGTTGGTCCCCGGTTCATGAGTTGATGGGTCGATAGGTAGGGTCCAGGTGTGGGAGCTGCCTTCCTGGCACGAAAAACAAGATCGACGGAAAAAACAAACCAAAGGAACAATCTTAGTCCTTGTTACTTTTTATGCCTTGTTGGTAGTGACAAGACTCGGCTTTGTCTACCGAGGATGATCTTGAAACAAGGAAAACAATGAGTTAGTTATCTTTGTCTATGTGATTCCTAATCTTCTAATCGTTGTTCCCTAGTTTGAAGTGGTTAAGACTAGGGTTCTGATGCATGGTCATTATCGGTGTCATTGTTTAATTTTGTTGCTAAGGAATCCAATTTTGACTGACAAAGGGGCGCGCCTTTGGACGGTGTTTCAACACTCCGAAGGGTATAAATAGCGGGACCTTTCAATTAGAGTCGGATCCTTGCGATAAATGCAAGAGTGTCAATTGTAAAAAAAATCGAATATTTCATCATTTCTCAATAGTGATGGAGTAATACGACATGAACTAAACTAAGGACAAGGGTTATACTACAATAGATAAATTTACTGGTCGCAGTAGTGTTGGTCCCGAACAGAGGAAAAAAAAAACCTTTTCTGTATTGCTTTCCTCCATCGTTTTTCACTGAAACTTAGTCTTTCTAGCCAGGCATCACCCGACTTGTTTCATCGTCCTCAAAAAGTTGAACAACAAGCAGGGTTGCTTCCACTCACTTGCTATAAAAAATATTTTTTAGAATTGTGCAATCATTACATGTTTTAATAGTATGTTGTACTTTTAAGTAACAGGAAGAGGGTGTAAAGTATGTGTTTGACTCATAAAACCTGTCAATTTCGCTTTCAGAGCGTCACAATCAGCGATCTCATGATTCGTGAGCGTTCACTCTGAGTGAGCGCTCACGAGTCGTAAAATCGCTGATTGCGATGCACTGAAAGCAATATTAGCAGATTTTATGTGTCAAACATAAACTTCATGACCTCTTCTTGTAACTTACAAGTACTAATTAGCATTATACTATTTCATGATTTCATAATTTCGAAAAACATCTTTTTATAGCAAATGAGCGGAAGTAACCCTGACAACAAGCTCCTTCGTTGCATCGTTTAAGACATGGTCCGATCTTCTGTGAACTGCTGAATGTGCTCCATCAGTTTCAAATAATTCTTTAGCTGCTGTTGCGAGGTACCTTGTGGTGTTAATTTTTCCATTATTTTTTGTATTGTCCATGACTTGGGCAACACAGTTAAATTCTGTAGTTTTTCCCTCCTTGTGGTATCTTGTCTGCCAAATCTTTCTTTTCTGATGTTGTTGATGGTATCATTGACAGGCTGGGTACTTCAAGCAAAAGCCTTCCAACAACAGTTTCCGAGTTTTCAGCGATGATTTGCTTTTCACCGCTTCTTCTCGACAACAAGATCCGCAAATGTGTAAATTGGAATTCATCATATCACCGGAATATCCAATCGTGTTCAAGTTTTTTTTTTTTTTTTTTTTTTAATATCTTTATTAAGGAGACTTTCAGCCGTTGGCTGGCTCGTCTCCGAAACGTGTTCAAGTTCTGTTTGGTACTTTCTGAAAGAATTTTTATGCACCTCATATCATCATGTTTTATCGGTCGCATACATTGCGACATAACAAATCGATTATCCATATCGCTGAAAAAACGTAAAAATATAAATATACTTATTTTTGATATAGGGTAAATGTTGGCTTCGGCACCCATTGACTGTTTTCGGCAACCTAAATTTAAACGTTAATTTCACTATGTTTTCCCATCAACGCACTTCCCTGAATGTGTCCAAACGATTGTTTAGCCTTTCAGCTTCAATCTGATTATATTTGAACGATCGAGCAATCCAGTAATGCTACATTTTTCTTCAAATAAAGCATACGCACTACAAAATGGGGTTGATTTCGAGTTGCCGATAATAGAACAGCTGGTTAACACGTAGTTCTAATGGGAAGGTTGCCGAAGAAAAAGAGGCTGCCGACAATAGTCACACTCACCTGAGAAGTTTGGAGCGTTGTAAAAACGCTTTCAAAACGTTTTGAAAAATTCTGTCGATTGGAATGGATAGAGAAGCAAGCAGCAGATGAATGTAAACAAACAGACACATCATATATGTGCGTGACGCTGAGAAAATGCTAGTAGAAGTGCAGACGCTGCTTAGATTGACGAGAATACGTAAATTCCCCTACATATAACTTATGTTCGGATAAAATTTATATTGAATAACAAGCTTACCTTACCAGAAACGAAACTTTGTATAACAACACTGAATCACTGTCCTTAAAACTATTTATATATTCCACAGATAACAACTAAGACTGCTTACTGTTAGTGACTGATTGAAGATATGCTTGTGCAGCTCTTTAAATATCAGTTTTTGCTGCTGAAACAAATATTTTTACCAAGTGGCTAGGTATCAATGAAGAATTAGATGATACCTATGTATGCAATTAGGTACCAGACATTCAGTGGCTTGATTTTCAACGCTTGTTGTATAGAGACTTGTGCGTCTGATTGAAAAATTGTGAACTGCAAAGTTTAAGGAAATTAATTGGGTTTTTCGTTAAAAATATTTCCAAGATTGGACATTCACGAATAAAATCTCAAAAAAAAATTGCTCAAATTATGCAGTAAGTGAATTTTATCTTACGAGTATCTCGAAAATAACAACTTTGGGCAATTTAAGCACTAAGAGCTTTTTTGTTGTAAATTTAATGTGTTTTAATAATACTATCATTTCAAAGATATTAGATAACTATAGATAGTATTTTGAAAAATAGTACTTTTTCAATAATTCATAACTTTTTTGTTTATGAATTGCCCAGCAAATACACATTGTCAGTAGCTATCACTTAATCTAAACTACAATATTGCAATTAGCAATTTGTGTAATTTTAATTTTTTTTTATAATTTTGATTTTTTTTTAAATAATAAAATAATGTTTTACAGTGTATATTTTTTCTTGAAAGGTACAATACTTGTTCGCAACTTCGCCGAAGACACCATCTCGATCAAACAAATCGTTCGCGAGATATATGTTTTTCTATTGATGCGTATCATTTTTGCATAAGTCCTTTTCAAGTGTTACTCGTGTACAACACTAGGGAACCAAATATGTAAAATGACAGTAACAAATAGCAAAGTTTCAACATAATCGTAGAAGGTTGATAAAAAAATTTAAAAAAATCGCAAAAGGGTTTATCTTCCATTTAATTCCACTTAATTAATTTTGGTATCCATGACAGATACGTATTTCGACTACAATGTGCAGTCTTCATCAGTGTCATTCCCACTAAAGAACTTATCAAAATCTAACCCCCTTAAGTACTCATCCCCTAGGTAAAAAAGTCAAGATCATAGGTATAAAAATGAAACTACAATGTGTTGAATCGGAACCTACCTAACTAATAAAAACCAAAGATTTAAGTAAGCTAAAGGAGAAAAATCTATACAAATCTCTAATAAGGAAAATCCCCAAAGGCTTGGTAGCCATCATAATGAAGTAATGAAATTGGGTTGTTAGCGGAATGCTAAATAAAACAGCAAAAGGGTTTATCTTCCATTTAATTCCACTTAATTAATTTTGGTATCCATGACAGATACGTATTTCGACTACAATGTGCAGTCTTCATCAGTGTCATTCCCACTAAAGAACTTATCAAAATCTAACCCCCTTAAGTACTCATCCCCTAGGTAAAAAAGTCAAGATCATAGGTATAAAAATGAAACTACAATGTGTTGAATCGGAACCTACCTAACTAATAAAAACCAAAGATTTAAGTAAGCTAAAGGAGAAAAATCTATACAAATCTCTAATAAGGAAAATCCCCAAAGGCTTGGTAGCCATCATAATGAAGTAATGAAATTGGGTTGTTAGCGGAATGCTAAATAAAACAGCAAAAGGGTTTATCTTCCATTTAATTCCACTTAATTAATTTTGGTATCCATGACAGATACGTATTTCGACTACAATGTGCAGTCTTCA
>NW_027041424.1:2500-5000 GCF_037179485.1 Ochlerotatus camptorhynchus
AGTCCTCCGCCAAGGTGATGCCGATTGGGATCATACCGGCGATAACGCATACTGCCTCCATCGAAATGGTTCTGTACGCACTCACGACTCGCATGGCCATGAGCCGGAACGTACTGCTCAATTTCCTTTGGTTCTGCTTCGTTTTCAGCGCTTCAATCCAGGCTGGACCTCCGTACCTTAGTATTGATGAGGAAACACTAGCCAGAAGACGTCTCTTGCTGCTGCTTGGACCAGAATTGTTCGGCATGATTCTGGCTATTGCGTTGATGACCTTCGTCGCCTTCTCGCAAGCATATTCGATGTGGCTATTAAAGTTTAGCCGGTCGTCGATCATCACTCCCAGATACTTAAGCATGCGCTTCGAAGCAATGGTGTGCTCTCCAACGGTAATCTCTGCCCGCTGCACTGCTTTGCAGTTACTGACCAACATCACTTCTGTTTTGTGGTGGGCTATCTGCAGCTTCGCTCCTTGCATCCAGTTACCAATCGTATCTATCGCCTCAGCCGCCAACATTTCCACTTCTTCCAGCGTCTCACCGGTTACCGTCAAGACGACATCGTCCGCAAAGCCAACGATCTCAACTCCTTTGGGCAGCTTGAGCGTCAGCACGCCATTGTACATTCCGTTCCACAGCGTAGGACCTAGAATGGAGCCTTGGGGAACCCCCGCCGTGATTCTAAGCGATTTCTGCCCCGTGTCTGTCACGTAGACAAGGACCCGGTTCTGGAAATAACTACTTAGAATCCTGCAGAGGTAGCCTGGAACCCTCATTCTATGGAGCGCCTTGGCGATGGCCTCCCAGCTGGCGCTATTGAATGCATTCTTGACATCGATCGTAATCACGGCGCAGTATCGATTTCCTCTCCGCTTCTGTTTGGAAGCTTTCTCGGCTCTGTCAATCACTGTCCGAATTGCATCCACCGTCGATCTCCCTTTCCGGAATCCAAACTGTCTCTCCGACAATCCGTGTTCACTCTCCGTGCATTTCGTCAGCCTGTTGAGGATGATCCTCTCTAAGAGCTTTCCTACAGTATCCAGCAAGCATATTGGCCTATACGATGCAGGATCCCCCGGCGGTTTTCCGGGCTTCGGCAACAACACAAGCTTTTGTACCTTCCACCTATCAGGGAACTGACCCTCGTCCAGACATTTCTGCAGCACCATCCTGAACATGTCCGGGAACGTCTGGATCGCCGCCTTCAACGCCACGTTGGGAATTCCATCCGGGCCGGGAGCTTTATTCGCTTTCAACCCTTTCGCTGCTGCTATGAGTTCCTCGTTGGAGACTTGTTCAACGTTGTCTTCATCTACCTCGCCATATGGTGTAGGTGGCCAGTTCGTTGGGTCATGCTGTGGGAAAAGTCCCTCCACGATGACTTTCAGCTTGTTGTGACACATTTCAACCGGCATCGTTGGGCCTCTGATCTTCGCCATCGCAACTCGGTATGCGTTGCCCCAGGGGTTGGCATCGGCATCGCGGCACAACTCCTTGAAACTATTTGACTTGCTCAGCTTTATCTTTCGTTTCAGTGCAGCCCTGGCCTCTCGGAACACCACCCTGCGCTCCTCTCTGTCTGCTTCTGTTCTTGCTCTCTGAGCACGCCTTCTGGCTAGAAGACAAGTAGCACGGAGGGTGCTAATTTCCTCGTTCCACCAGTAGGCTGGACGCCGCCTGTTCGTTGGCTCCAGTTTTCTCGGCATAGTTGTGTCACATGCCCTTGCTAATAATTCGGTCAACTCATTCGCACTTAGGCCCGGGACGCTGTTGTCTACCCTTAGAGCTTCGATGAAGAGATCCTTATTGAATGCCTTCGTCTTCCACTTCCGCTCGCTTACTTTCGTCCTCCGCATTTCCACCGGTGTTCGTTCGCCGATACTGTACCGGATCGCCTGATGGTCACTATGGGTGTACTCCTCGCACACTGTCCAGTTCATATTTGCCATTAGCGACGTACTGCAGAAAGTAACGTCGATAATGGATTCCCTACTATCTTTGCGGAAGGTGCTGATGGTTCCTTCGTTGGCCAGACTGACGTTCAACTTTGCCAGAGCTTCCAGCAGGCTATACCCTCTTGCGTTGGTACATCTGCTCCCCCAATCCACTGCCCAAGCATTGAAGTCTCCTGCGATGACGACTGGTCTCCGTCCAATGAGCTCTTCGGTGAGCCCATCTAGCATCTGGTGGAACTGCTCAATTGTCCATCTCGGGGGTGCGTAGCAACTACATACAAAGATTCCATTGATTTTGGCGATCACGAAACCTTCATATGAGCTTGCCACCACTTGTTGTATGGGATACCTGCCCATGACTTGTATGGCCGCCATTCCTGCTCTATCCGCCACCCAGTTACCATTATCGAGAGGGACTCGGTATGGCTCTGCAATGATTGCAACGTCGCACTTTGTTTCCGTTGTTGACTGCCACAACAGTTGCTGTGCTGTGTTACAATGATTGAGATTTATTTGGGTTACCTTCATTATTGCTGGCCCACCATCGCC